>NW_007087895.1:101159-102750 GCF_000164805.1 Carlito syrichta
AACCTGGCAAGACCTCATCTCTACAATAAAAAAAAAAAAAAAATAGCCGGGCGTGGTAGTGCGTGTCTGTAGTTCCAGTTATACGGAAGGCTGAGGCAGAAGGATTGCTGGAGCCCAGAAGGTCGACGCTGGGGTGGCTATGAGCGTGCATGCCACTGCACACCAGCCTGGGTGAAGGAGTGAGACTCCAACTCAAAAAAAAGATGCTGTTAGAAGTAACCAAAATGGGGCCAGGGTTGGTGGCTCAGCCTGTAATTCCAGAACATTGGGAGGCTGAGTTGAATGGATTGCCTAAGTCCATGGGTTCGAGACCAGCCCAGGCAACTTCGTGAGACCTCATCTCTACAATACAGAAATAACTGGGTGTGGTAGCGCGCACCTGTAGTTCCGGCTACTTGGAAGGCTGAGGTGTAGGGGTTGCCGGAGCCCAGCAGATTGACGCTTGAGTGAGCGTGCCACTGCACTCCAGCCTGAGCGACAGAGTGCGACTCCAACTCAAAAAAGAAAAAAAAAACAAAAGAAGTAACCAAAATGTAGCTGCCTTGTCCCCTTCACTCTCTTTGTGGCCAGGGGGTGCCTGTCTAGGCCAGAAGCCATGAGTCCTTCCTAGAAAGAGGAGGGCCGGAACCCCTTCCAATCTCTCGAAGGCCAGCTTGGGTCCTGCATGGTGTTGCTGTTGCAGGTGAGGAAGGTAGGGCATTCGACCCTTAGAAGACCTGGTATGTAGAGAGCGGAAAAGATAGACACCACTGAGGGCAGCTCGGCACCTGTGCAGAGTGAGTCCTGACTCATGCTTGCAGTTGAACAGAGATGGGATGTTTTTACCATGTGGCCAGAAATGTTCAGGGCTTTAGGAAGTGGCTGGAGCCACACAATCTTGTGTGCAGTTATTTGTTTTACAAATCAAACCCTACTGCAAAAGCAACCAGCAATTGGGGGGTTTGGTGGGATCCTCTCCATAATCATTGGACAGATGAAGACTCATGCTTTGTTTTGTGCATTTACTCTTCCACACATCTGATTTGGGGCTAGGGAAAGGACCACTGTATGCCAGGCACTGTGCTTGGCACTTGGTGATGCCACGCTAAATGAGTAGTCTTTGACCCCCGGGAGTTCAGTTTCCTTCCTCCTCTTTTCTGCTTTCCCTTCTTCTTTCTCTTTCCTCCATTCATCAAGTATTTATGAAGCATCCTTACTCCCTGTGCTAGTAATAGAGGTCCACAGAAGTGAGTGGGTCATGGAGAGAACCTTGGTAGGCAGAGACTGGGAAGGGGGATGTTGCAGACACCAGCAGAAGAGTTTCCATGAGATTTGGCTTTTGTCTTGGCCCTGACACTAACCCGACTGTATGAACTTGACTAAGTTACTGACCAGCTCTGAGCTCTCACTTACAAGACAAGAATGTTGAACTGAATGATGGTCAGGAATCTTTCTATTTTAAGTAATAGCGACACATCTCAAACTGGTTTAAGAATAAGCTTCAGGCCGGGCTTGGTGGCTCAGTCTATAATCCCGCACCTTGGGAGGCTGAGGTGAGTGGATTGCCTGAGCCCGCGGGTTCGAGACCCGCCTGGGCAACTTGGCGAGACCT
>NW_007087895.1:103330-114996 GCF_000164805.1 Carlito syrichta
GGAAGGATCGCCGGAGCCCAGCAGGTGGAGGCTGCGGTGGCCAGGAGCGGCCACTGCACTGCAGTCTGGGCGACAGAGTGAGACTCCAACTCAAAAAAAAAAGAATAAGCTTCAGGACTGGCTGGATTCTTAGGAGTTTATCTCTCATGTGTGCCTGTCTCTGCTTTTGTCTTTGTTGGCTTCATTCATTGCCAGGCTCTTCCTAAAAGAGGGCAAATTAATCCCCTTGCCCTCAGTGGCTCCAAGCTTGCATGCTCCTTGCTGAGGAAGAGCATCTCTTTCCTGTAGTGGAATGAGGTCTCAGGATTCACTCTGATTGGCCCAGATTGGTCACATACCCATTCTTAAACCAATCGCCGTGTCTGGAGGATGTAGTGTTATTTGCCCAGGCCTGGGGTGCCAGAATTGCATGAGAGAGGAGCGTTTTGCTCAGGGAAGACAGGGCTGCTCTACAGAGGGCAGGGTGGATGCTGGGCTAAAAACGGGGAGCATTTCACCATGGCCATTGATAAGCGTGCTTTGAACTTTATTCATGCATGACAGGCATGGGAGCCTGATTGCCCGGGGTTCTAATCTGAGCTATGCCTCTTGCTTACTGTGTGATATTGGACGAGTTATTTAGCTCTCCATGCTTCAGTTTCCTCATCTGTAAAATGCAACAATAGTATATACTTCATAGGGTTGTTGTGACTCAGAACAATGTTTGGCACACAGTAAGCACTTAGGTAAGTGTTAACTGCTGTTATTTTCGTTCATTCACACATTTACTCAGGAACGCTTATGCACTCAAGCAAGTGAATAAATCATAGTCTCTGCCCTTGTGGAACTCACAGAGGGATTCTATGATTATTTTTTTACTGATACATTCAATAAATATTTATGAAGCACCTACTGTGTGCCAGACTCAGTGCTAGGCTAAGCTCAGGATGCAGGGATAAAGAAAATAGTCCCTGCCTGCATGGAGGTAGACAAGGTGTCTTTTATAACTCTTTTTTTTCTTTTTGAGTTGAAGTCTCACTCTGTCAGTGGCATGCTTCCGGCCACCACAGCCTCGACTTGCTGGGCTCCGGCGATTTTTCCGCCTTAGCCTTCCAAGTAGCTGGAACTACAGGCGTGTGCTACCACGCCCGGCTAATTTTTTGATTTATTTATTTATGGTAGAGATGAGGTCTCGCTTGGTTGCCCAGGTGGGTCTTGAACCCACGGGCTCAGGCAGTCTACTCTCCTCAGCCTCCCAAAGTGCTGGGATTACAGGCTGAGCCACCAAGCCCGGCCCATAATTCTTAATTTCAGGTTAAAAACCTGAAAGCGGCATTTTACCTGGCATGTTGCCGGGGGTGGGCATCAGCCTGTCCTTCGGGGACATCCACCCCAGGGGTTGAGCCCACTCCACTCCTTCCCTTGTCCCGTGCTCCAGCACTTTCCTTGGCTTCTCAGCTGCTAGCAAGATAGATGAGGGGGTGGCCAGGCTGCTCAGCCTCTGCCCGGGGTGGTGGGCATGGAAGGGTGGTGGGAGGTCGTGCTGGGGATCAGATGTTGGCCCTTAGGTCCAACTAATCAGATCCCACCCCGCCCCCCTTCGACTTGGGAGCTGAGCCTCCACAGGGCGCTTCCATGCGGGGCCTTAACTCTGGTTTCTCTGGTTTTTCTGGGTCATTTTCTGAGGCGGACCCTGACTCTGGGCACCAGGATGCATGCTGGGATTATGCTGGAGAAGAGGTGGGGAAGGAGGAAGTCTCATTGTTTTCTCCCTTCTTGCCCAGAGGAAGGGGTGCGCACACGTGATATACTCTGCATGAGAAATGGGGCAGTGGGTCGCAGGTGTTTGGTCCCTTGGCATCGGGGGTACATCAGGCAGTCACTCTGTTCCTAGTCCAGGCTGATAATCACAAGGCACTGTGTATTGGCACTTCCCTGTGCCACCTGGAGGATCCTTTCCCATATACCTTGTCTTAAATACCCCAGCGTCTCTCTTAAAGATGTATTTTGAGGATCCTTTATTTTAACCTATGAAGAAACCAAGCCTCAGAGATGCGTAGTCTCTTGCTCAAGATCACCCGTCAGGCTGTTGCAGGGCCTGGAGGCAAACCCCATGCCTGTCTGACCACAGAGTTCTTGGTCACTACATTGTCCCGTCCCACAGTGCCAGACTCCAGCCCTCTCCGAGCTGGGCACCGAAGGTGGCTGATTTTCCCTCTACAGATTAGAAACTTCAAAGACCAGATATTGCCAAGCAGGTGAGGGCCCTGACAGACTAGAGAATGTCTCTGTATGTTCTCTTCATGTATATGTATATCTTCACGGACTGTGCTGCCTCCTTTCTGCAGGGCCCTCTGCCGGGGCCTGACCACATCTTTCTCCACTAGGGAATGGCCCTGCAGACCCCTCTGTGCGCCTGCTTCCGAGAAGGAAGTGATCAATGGCCCTGATCAGTTGCCTGCGCCTCTTGCTGGAGCCATGGGCTGCCGGGGAGGTCGCCCTCCTGTCTCCACACGCTCCCCAGGGCCCGGGCTGGCGAGACAGGTGTTCATTAAGTTTGTCTGCAGACCTCCTGGCCCCTCTCTGGAGCTGCTGCCTCCTCTCCTGCCCCTGCGCCCCACCCTGGGCCGGCCATCTCCTTGCTTCCAGGTCTCCATCTCCTGCTTCTCTCCTCTGTTGCATCCTCACTGGTAGGGCTTTGTGCCTTGGCTGCCTGTGCAACCCTGCTGGGTGCAGTCAGGCTTCCAGTGTGGGTGCTGCTTACCAGGGCATGGACAACCCATTTGCTTATCCTGATAGTACCACGTGACTGCCCCCTCCAGAACCTCTCTAGTTGGCATCTTTTCCCCAGCAGTATTTATTATTACAAATAGGGACACAAGCTCTGAAGAATCTCTGGGCGAAGTCGTCACACCATGTAAAGAAAAGCAGATGATTTGGGTCTTGACAGACCTGTGTTCAAATTCTTCCTCTGCCCAAAGTCTGATTTTTAGCAAATAACCTCTTTGTGAGCCTCAGTTTACCCCTCTGTGAAACAGGGCCACTGAAGCCTCCCTTGCAGGGTGATGGAGAACTCCTGAGGGTGGAAAGTGTGAAGGGCCAGCACTCTGCCTCACACACCAGGTGTATTAGTACATGGTGGTTCTGTTCCCCTTTGTGTGGAGAAAGACATCCCCTGAGGAGTCTGAGGGGGTGGAGCAGGGTGTGGCGAGGGAAGGAGCCTTTCCCTGGATGGCAGATGGAGCAGGGTGAAGCAAGGCTGCGGTGCCTGGGTGGGCCCAGGAGAGTCCTTTGGCTGCTGAGCTATCTGGTAGCAGAGCTGGGTTGCTGCCCTGGGAGCTCTTTGGGACTTGTGGGGTCCAGGGACGTGGCCATTCTGAGGGATCTCTGTGGCTTCTCTGTGGGGGAAGGACAGCCGCTCCTTGCAGATCTATCTCTAGCCTGGACGCCTCCTCTGGCAGCACCCTGCCTGTCACTGCCTTTGGTAAAGTTTCACAGTGGGATCAGCAGTGGAGCAACATACCTTTGGGGCCGTGGGGATGCCACACGGGAGTTGTCCACAGGGCCTCGTGGCACCTTGCTGGGCATTTGAGAGTGAAGGGAGGGGGTGATGTCTGCTCCTTCTCACACACTCCGTCGCTCCCTTCAACCTGCTGCAGGTCCTAGGGGGTGGGGCGGACTTTGGGTACTGCTGAAAATACCCTGGGAAAGCAGCATACCCTTGCCAGAATTTGCCCTGATTCTTTATTATACAACATTCTCTCAGGCCTTGTGCTGATGAGTAAACAGTAAATGAAAGAGCATCATAGGAGCAAACTCCCCTCATTCCTGCACCCAGACCTCAGATCTTCACCTTAGCACCTTGTTGCCAGCCAAAGTCTCTCGAGGTCCCTGGTGGGGCCACCCTGGGAGTCCAGTCAGGTCAGGTTTGGCCCATGTCAAGCCCTGAGCTCATGCTGGTGTCCAGGACAGCTGCTGGCCCCAGAGCCTCTGTGGAGTGGACACTAGGGTGGCCATTCCCAAATAGGTGAGACCTCAGCCACACAGCTACCCCGAAGGTGTTGGGGAAGAAAATCCTGCAACTCAGAGTTTGTCTCTGGCTCCCATTCACACCGCCTGCTGGCATTGTGAAGTTGTAAGTTGTTCTTTTTAAATGAGTCTCTCATATATCACGTGAATACAGTCATACTTCAGTATTTGTGAATGTGTTTAAGAGCAATATTGCTTTGCTTATAGACATCATTATACATTTTAAATGTACCGCTGTTTTGGTCACCTTGGCCTGGAGTAGTCCCCCAGCTTGGAAAGCCCCAGGCCTCACTCAGCCTCTGGACCTGCCAGCACGGCCTGTTCTGAACCAGCTCTGGCTTGGGGCCTGTCACTGGCCTCTCTGGCCCAGACCTCAGTGGACTTCCCTCTGCCGAGCAAGGGGGCGGGCTCCCGTGTGTCTTTCCTGTTGAAATGATCCCTCTTGCTCCTCCTCTTGATACAAAAGACCCAAGTCCAGGACCAGAGTAAGTTATTTGTAATGCATTTTTAGAGTCCATATTGCAATATTAGCCATGACTGTCTGCTGTGTAGAAAAAGGAGGAGTTTGCGTTTGAAGTTTAATCCAGCTTCTACTTAAGCTCAGTCCCTGGGCAATCCTTTTTTCTGCCGCTGAGCTCAAACAGCCAGTCCTCAGGTTTGATCTGCTGCCCCACGGAGCCCTGCCCAATGTGAATTTGAAGAGTTTTTTTTTCCCCCCTCTCAACCAGGAGACTTGAAAAAAAAAAAAAAAGTCACCGTGGTCTGTAGCATTGGCTTCCAGGGTGGGACACGGGTCCCTCCCAGAACCTCTCTGGCTGTTATCGGGAGGGGGACTGGACCAGGGCCTTTGGAGGGGCCACCATGCCCTTCCCCGGGGTCTCCAAGGAGCCCCTCTGAGCTCTCTCTGCTGGTGAACGGTCAGCACTGGGGAGTCCGGGAGTCCTGTCTCGCAAGTGGGGGGCAGAGAAAAAGGAGGGAAGAAAGGGAGGGAAATGAAAGGCGTGAGTTTGTCGGGAACTGGTGCTGGCGGTGGAAACAGGAGCCGCAGCAGGACGGAGCCTGGTGGCCTTCAAAACTTTTCTTCTCCCCTCTCGCCACATGACTCGGAGGATGCAGGCAGTAATTAAAGGCCCCCCGGCTCCTCATTTTCTGTGCCCACGTCTTTGATCTGGCTCATGTTGGGCGGCTATTTTCATTGTTCCTGCCTTTCTTTCATTCTTTTTTGATGGCAGAAATGATGATCTTTGATTCCAGAGTCGGAGGTGGGCAGGAGAGTGTTACAGGTCTTACATAATGCATCTTTCACATCTTATTTTTAAACGTGGGCATCATCAGGGCTGGGCAGAGGCTGGGCTGGATGTTCACCCATGTGTGGGGAGGTGGTTGCCTGCCCAGCCGTGCGGGCCCAGGGTAGGTGGGGACAGGCAGTCCTGTGCAACTGAATGAAAATTACTAGAGGAAGCTCCCCTCCACCCCTTTCTAAATATAACCTGGAGGGAGTTTTTCCTAATTGTTCCCTTATGGCAAAAAATATGCTGAGAGCATGCAGGCCAGGGAAGGCCCCGCCTGCTCAGCCCGTGCTCTGGAGGCTGTACACCGTTTATGAGTGAATGTTAATAAACTGTAAGGGACGGGCCACAGGAGGTGGTATATGAACCGGTGACTCAGGTAGCCTGCATAAGGTGCTCGGCCAGACAGGGGCAGTGGCAGGCGCAGAGGGGTGTCATCGTCTGGTCCATCCTCTGCACATCCTTCCTGGCCCCGGTCCCTGTGTCTTCCTTCCGCAGGAGACATGGGGGGTGGACAGAGATGAGGAGGCGATGAGTCCATGGCCTGGGATTGTGGCTGCTGCAGGACTGCAAACCCAGACAATGAGGGGGTCCTGCAGGAGAGGTGTGGGCACAGGCACAGGCGGGGCTGGGAGAGTCGTGGTCATGTGGGGTTCTACCATTCCTCTCCCCAGCTGCCTTGCTGGAGGCTGGGCCCATCTTGCCCAAGCTTCCAGACTTCCAAGAGAAGGTCGCCATTTGGGTCTTTGTGGGAAATCTGCTAGAGTGATGAGAAAGAAGTCTCAATGATGGCATTGGCTGGGAGGTAGGGGATCCTGGGTGTGGTGGGGGAGGGGTGACTAGAGCCTCGGGGCTCCCTGAGTGTGCCAGATGGGCAGGAAAGGCGAGGGTCCTTGACTGGTGTGTGGCAGCCTCATGTATAAGGTACACTTAGAAGGCCCGTGGCTGGGAGTGGCCAGCTCCAAGGTAGCTGCTGGGCACCTCCTGGCAGCGAGTTGCAGTGAGTTGGAGGGTTTTGGCACATGACAGCTGAGGCCTTCTGTCACCTCCACTGAGTGCCTGGTGTTCAGGAGGGCGCAGCCCGGTCCTGCCCTGGTGTTGGAGACAGGGCCCCGCCGAGAACTGTCAGGCACTTTGCACAGTGCTAAGGAAGGTTCTAAAGTCGCCCTTCTTGCCCACCTGTCCCAGGCTCAAGTAGCAGAATTTTCAGGCACTGAATTCTTTAAGAGGTATTTATTAAGCATGTACTATATGCCAGACTTGTGCTGAGTGCTAGGCACACGGCGGTGAGCAAGGCAGGCCTGGACTCTCCTCTTGTGGAGCTTCTGGTCCATGGGGGAGAAGGACAACAGATGAGACGAATCATCACATAGACAGCTGTGGGTGTGTTCTTACAGGCATGCAAGCGTCCGGAAGGAGGAGTGTGAGGGTGAGGGCGAGAGAGAAGCAACACTCTCTGAAGAACTGACACTGAAAATGAGGGCAGAACCATGAGCAGGAGTTCTATGGATGGCAGTGCAGGAGGAGGGTTTAAAGTCCAGGGCAGGAGGGTGCTAGCCAGGTAAAAAGACCGGCAGCAGGCAGCTTGAGGTGGGGAGCTGGGGGTGCGCGAGGAGCGGGAGCCAGGTTGGGGCATTTGGTCTGTCCCAGAGCACTGTGGGCACACCCCAAGAAGGATGGGTGTGGAGAGGCTGGGACTATGGGTGGTGGGGCTGCAGGACACGTCCTAGATGGCCGAGTTGGCAGAATGTGGAGATGAGTTATGTGCTGGAGCAAGGGAGTATGGGTGCCAGAAGGACCCCTGGGTTTCCAGCTTGGGCATCGAGGTGAGCAGAGGAATCTTTCCTGAAATGAGAGGGTCTGAAGGATTGGAGGTGGAGAAATCTTTCCCTTCTCTGACTACCCTGGGCCTGGGCAGGGCCAAAACTGGTAAGGACAGAGGGGTGTCAGTCCAAGGAGTTAGAGCCTGGCTGCTGCTCAGCCCCCACAAGACCCCACGTGGCATATGGGTAGGGGCTTCCCCTGCTCTGTCCCCAGCTGAGCCCATATAGCCCATGCCTGGCACACAGTAGGCGCCCAATTAGTGTCTGTTGAGGAGACCTGTTCCATGAAGCCATGGGACAGTTCAAACATGTTGGATGGGGGTGCTGCTTGGCTCTTGAAGATCCTGCCCTGGGCTGCCTCTTCCTCCAGCTTCAGGCTTGAGGGCTCAGTGCTGCTGCCTTCTAGAGGAAGGCCTGCTTGCCAGCCTTGGACTGCCTGAACTGGACTGACTGCCTGATGCCCACTCACTGTGGCCCTGGATGGAAGTGGCTTGTCCAGTGTTCCTGACTCCCTTGTAAATCCTCTTGGCTGGCCTGGTTGGGGGTGGCAGCAGCTTGTGTTGTTGGTTCGGGTGCCCTTGACTCTTTGGGCTGACGCGAGGGGTCTGTATATTTCCGCCAACTGTCAAGACTGCACACAGATCTGCCTTGCCTGTGTGCCCAGCCTGGCAGCCAGCCCATGCACTCCCCTGTTGCCTGTCAGGGCCCCTTCATTTATGACCCCTGCCCACCTTTGGCAGCTTCCTCTTGCAGCTGGGTTGGGGTGAAGTGGGGTGTTGCTTAGCCTAGGGGAGGAGCCTAGGGGCTCCAATTGGAGGGAGGACTTCTGGGAAGATGGGGCTCCCAGATGAGTTCCACAGTCTTCATGAACTGAACTCCTGCAGTTGGAACTGGTAGCTCTCCTAGACTGCCACTTGGGGTTGCAGAGACTGATGCCACATCCTGGGCTGCAGAGGGTACTGGTTCATGACTTGTTAGGAACTGGCTTGCACAGCAAGAGGTGAGTGGCAGGCTAGCGGAACTCTGTCTTCTGTCAGATCAGCGGGGCATTAGGTTCTCATAGGAGCGCGAACCCTATTGTGAACTGTACATGCGTGGGATCTACATCAGGCACTCCTTATGAGAATCTATTGCCTAATGATCTGAGATGGAGCTGAGTCAGTGATGCTAGCACTGAGAAGCAGCTGCAGATACAGATTAACATTAGCAGTGAGGTTTGACTACACATCCCCTCCCCTGGCCCGTGGAAAAATTGTCTTCAGTTTCATCAGGGATGATACTGGTCCCTGATGCTAAAATGGTTGGAGACCGCTGCCTTGGGGGACTGAGATCCCTCTCCTTCACCTTTATCCCAGATCAGGCTTGTCAAGAGAGAATGACCAGGTCTGGGCAGGCAGTAGGGAGGCCTATGGACCACTTAAGTAGACCTGTTTTTCCCACCATTGAACTTCCAGGCTAATCAATGGCATGGACGTTCTCTTGATATTTATAAATGTCCCTTTAATCTTCTTCAGGGCAATTGGAGAATTTCAAGATCCCTAATATATCTGGCCATGTTATTATAGGTTTTCAACCTGAGGATTCAGTAGGTGAATCTAAGACAAGACAGTTAGTGGGATTCTAAGAAAAAATTCCCCATTACTCAAAACAGCTTGTTTTCCTGTTGACGTCTTTTCTCTTGGTCTTTGTCTGTACACGTGTGGGTTTATAGGATTATAGTCAGAGAGTGTTTAACACATTCTGCTTTTCTGCCCAGTGAGTTTGGGGTCTGGCCTGCCTCGGTGGTCCTTGAGCCTCGCAACTGCTCTCCATGCCTGCTGGGGCCCCAGCTCAGGTGTAGATCAAGTGCTCGGCATCTTGCCGGTACGCAGGGTCACACAAGGGACCTCTCTCCCTCCCAGTTTCTTTTTGGATACTGGCTCCCTTAGAGGACTGTTCTCAAGGAAGCTGTGGCATTGAGGAAAGAGCCTCTAATTTGGAGCCAGGAGAACTGAGTTCTAGCTCTGGGTTACCACTAAGTGGCTGTGGGTGAACTTGGCTCTTTGTCTCCTGGGTGTCAGTTTCCCTGTCTAGTGATGGTCTCATCCACTGCTCACATTCTAAAATTTGGGATTCCAAAGAAGGAAGGCGCTTATACTACTAAGGACATTAGGATATGCTTTAAGTATGAGCGTACGTTCAGTATTGAGTATGCGGATATACCTATATTGAGTTCTTTTCTGTTGCTCTACCCTAGTTGTGACCTTACGGATTTCTGGTAGTTCTGTTCAGTGTCATGTGATGACAAGCAAGCTCCTTGGGGGCCACCTTGACCTCGGTCACTGCTGAATACCCTGTTGGTGGCACACAGGAGAACTCAGGATTTGTTGAGTGAATGTCAGACAGCAAAGTTGGAGGCAGATGCCAGGTACCCTCTGCCACCTATTCACAGGGATACAGTGGGGGAGGAGGACAGGGAGGTAGCCAGGGCCAGACACCACTCCTCTGGGCACTGCAGCTCTGCAGTCTAGGGCAGGGCCTCTTCTTTATTGGGGTTGGGCATGGGCAGAAAATCTGCTGAGGGTTCCCTTTGGGGCTCCCTTGCCTGACACTGATGTCCAGTAGGGTGGGGTCCTGGGCTGGTAGTGGTAGGGGGTCTCCTAGACACCCACCCTATTGAAGTGCCAGCACCCACTCAGAGCTGCCAACACATAGCATAGATGTAATGATTGTCATCCTGACAAAATAACTGCTGTTCATAGAGTGCTTATGACACGAGGCGTCCCATTTTATCATCACAACAGCCCTTTGAGGTGGGTATTGTGACCACTGTACCCACTTTATAGACAAGAAAACTGAGGCTCAGATGTTTCGGAAATTTGTCCAAGGCCACACAGCAGGAAGTGGCAGGGATGGTGTTGGAACCCAGTAGCCTGCGTGACTGACCCTACTGCTTCCGTGGGCTCAGCACCCCCACAGAACCCCCTCCCTCCTCTCTTCCCATCTCTCAGGTCCCCCTGCTGTGCTCGGGGCGACATCCCATCTGTCAGAGGTTCTGTTCTGGCCAGATGCAATGCCCCTCCTGGGATCCCAGACCAGGGCAGTTGCTGCAGAGGGCGGTAAAGGAAATTCTCGGGCCTTGTCCTTGCTCCAGACCCTGGCGGGGCAAGTGTGACCTGGGAGGATCTGTCGGCCCTCGGCTGGGCCTTCTGTGCCCTCCTCCTTTCCCCGAGCAGGAGGGATGGCATGCGCCCGGCCAGCCCTGGAGCTCACGGCAAGCCCTGGCATCCTCACGGGCTCCCTGGCACCTTCCTCCTTGTGGTGGTGGGAGCAGGAAAAGGAGGTTGAGAAAAAAAGGAGCGGGATGAGGGGGCCTGCAGACAGGGCATGGAACAGGCCTCTGAGGGCAGGGAGGAGGGAAAGGCCAGGGCAGGCAAAGATGCCGGGAGGGGTCAGAGCTGGCTCACGAGAAGGGAGCGGAGAGAGCAGAGGCTGGGTGGTAGTCAGTGAGGGGGCAGTGGGCAGTGGGGGAACAGAGGGGTGTGAGGGTGGGCGGAGAGCAAGAGGGGGACGCCAGGCATGGGCAGAGCAGGTGCTGTTTTAGGTGTGGAGAGGCGCCAATGTCTGGAAGTCATAATGCCAAAGGCCAGGAAGCTGAGCGTTTGGACCCCCACAGCCTCCAGGGCCCCTGTGGGCACACTCTTGGGCTGCCCTCGCTGGCAGACTGGGCCCAGAGATGTGGCTTTGAAGTCCCCGACAAGGTGGCGAGTGTTCCCGCCCAAGGTCTGTCAGCCTCTGCTTTGCTGCACACAGCCTGTCACTTGCTCTCGGTCTATGCTTCCAGCGCCAAGGACTGCACCTCTGCCCTGTGGCTTTATGAGGTCTGTCGCTGACGGAAACTTGAGGGTGCTGTTTCTCTCCTTGCTCCACCCCTAAAAGCACTCCATGAATGCTCTGCTTTGTTTTCCACTCAGACGTGGGGCGACTTGGTCTGGATGCCGGTGGGCTTTATTTCTCCCAACTGGAGCAGCCGCTGCCATGGCTCAGGATTAAGGACGCCTTTGGTGTTCTGCCGTTTTTCAAACCCCCCTTCACTTCTCACTTCTTTCCTTTCCTTCCGGGACTTGTGAGTTCCCCACATGGTGCTTTCTGCCTTGTTCACTGAGGCCTGAACCCGCTGTCACATTTGGGCGAGCCTGTCAGTCTCCTGGCTGGAGAGGCCTGCTGTCCCGATTCGGATGCACAGAGTGGAGGCGCACAGGGAGGGACACAAACATTTCTTAGAAAAGTATCTGTCCCACTGGCCTTGGTTGGCACAGGTGCTTGCCTGGCTCGAAGGTCCCATATACTGCTGGGGAGACTGAAGCCAGAGAAAGCCCATGGGCTTGGGGCAGTGGGGGCTGGTGTTCTTGGGCCAACACGTCAAGGTATCTGTGAACCTCTATATGGAGTGAGGATGTGTGTGTCTTGTGTCAGAGCCTCTTAGGGCTTCTTACTCATGTATTTATTTTTTCATTCAATAAGTCATTGAGATTGGTCTCCCCAAACTGTACCTATGCACCCCAGG
>NW_007087896.1:0-698 GCF_000164805.1 Carlito syrichta
GCGGCCGTCCAGCTCGCCAGGATCCTTCAGCCTCACAGACTGCAAAAAGCGGGAGTGGGGAGCAAGCCGAGACTAGCCGCCCTGGCGTCGCCACCCCCGCGACTTATGCCGCAGGCTCATGAATCGGCCACGAAACCGGGCTTTGCCCTCGGTTGGTTTTTGTCGACCGGTAGGGGTTCGAAGACCACCCCCGCCCCACCTCCAGCACACTCTCTCGGCGCTGGTCTGACCCCAGGCGGCCCAACACCCGCATCTGGAGGGTCCTCGAGCCTGGTGAGCACTTCTGGGCTATGACTATAAGAGGGCCACATCACCCCCAAAACACCGCAGTGGCACCTCCTTTCCCCCGCGGCCGGCAAAAGAGAGAAACCAGCTCCTACTTTCCACGAACTTTTGCCCCCGCCACCAGGGGGCGCCTGGCGTCCCCGCGGCGCTTGAGCCCGTTGTGACTCCGGGCCCAGACCCGTCCCGGGAGGGGCTCAGCCTCAGGAAGAGTTTTCCCCAGGCGGCCCCCCGCGATCGTGCCTTTGAAGCCTCCCCTCCCCCGCAGCTGCAGGCCGCCCGGTCTCTGAAGAGGAGCGGCCCCGACTTCGCCCCCCTCCCGGCCAGTGGCGCCACCTCGGGCCGGCGCGCCCCGGAGCTGGGAGGGCCGAGCGGGGGCGCGGCGCAGCGCGGGGGGGGATCAATCTCGCGGATCG
>NW_007087896.1:1671-10889 GCF_000164805.1 Carlito syrichta
GAGATGGCGGGGGTTCGGCTGAAAGGGGTGCCAAGGGCCAAGGCGAGGGCAGGGGCCGCGAGACGCCTGGGAAGGAGCCAGGAAGGAGGGACCGAATCCGCCGCTCCCCCCACCCCCGCCGGCGCCTGGGATCGTGGCCCGCGGAGAGAGGCTGACAGGCGGCAGATGGCACGCGCTGGGGGAGGGGGCGATTGGCCTCGGCTCCGGGGTGCCCCCGCCGCGGGCTGCCTCTCCTAGGGGGAGGGGGCGGAGAACAGCCCCCAGCTCGCTGGCCCCAGCTCTCTAGGGGGCTGGAGACTGCGGATCATGCCCAGCCGGGAGCCGGGTGAGAGGAGGGGCGGACGAAAGGAGCGCAGTGGGGAATGGGTGTGCTGGGCAAAGGAGGGGGCCAGCGGGAGGGAGGCGTAGCTGGAGACCCACGCGCTGCCCTTTTTCCGGCCTTAGGGAACTGCAAAACTCAGAGGCCGGAGACGGGGTAACAGGATCCGGGGCCCAGATAACCCATCCCGAACTAATCCGCGGGAACGAGGGTCCTGGAGCTACGCGCAAAGTTTTCTGGACCCTCTCCCACGCGTCGCCGTCACGCACGTCCCGTCCGAGTCCAGTCGCTCGCCCCACCCCCCAAGTTCTGCCGTCTCCAAGCTTAGCGGCAGTCAGGGTGCAGAGGGGGCTGACCTGGACCCCGCCTCAATCGGCCAGCTTCCTCCGAAGCTTGTTTCATTTTTAACTCCTTCCAGAAAACTGTTGTCTTAAGGAAAATCTCAAAGGACCAAGAAGCCAGTAGTGCCCCCTTTGCTCTGAGCCCCACCCCAGCTCGGGCTTCAGGGGGCACCTAGGCTTTGCTTCTCACCAGCCTGGTGATCTTGATCTAGAAGATCGTTGTCGGGTGGAGGTTTATACCCCCTGCCAGCCTGCTTCGCAAAGGGATCCAGGGGTCTGGGCTCCTCACTGATGAAGAAGGCCCCCTCTGTCCTCTCCTTCTTCATGGCAAAGTGCACAGCTGCTCCTGCCCTGCAGTGGCTTTGGAAACCCATTGTAAGCTGGAAAGAGCCACCATCATACAGGCAAGAGAAATTGCAAGCTGATATTTTTGAGAACAAGCAAGATTGCTCACACAAATGTGCATCTTCCTTCAAAGTCAGCACCTGGCTAAGGAGGGAAACCCTCCTGCCCAGGGTGAGGCCTCCCAGACCACTTTTGGATGCTGCTTAAGGATGTTTCGAGGGCTCTTTGAATTTCCAAAAAGGGGCAGGTGTCCTCCAGAGCAATCTGGTGAATGCAAGGCAGTTTGGGTTACAAAAACAAGGTAGGACAACATGGTAAATAAAGCCGGGTTCCTTTTGTGGCCTCTAAACTGTATCCTGGCAGAGCATCCAGCCTTGTTCAAGAGACACTTTGCAGTGACTACCTTCTCCCCCTCCACACTCACTAGCATGCACATGCACACATTTACTTTAAGTAACAACAGTTCCTTGAATATATACAATCTGGAATTAGCCTTTTTTTTTTGAGTCAGAGTCTCACTGTGTCACCCAGGCTGGAGTGCAGTGGCACCATCACAGCTCACCACAGCCTCAAACTCCCAGCTTAGGCAACCCTTCCAACCTCAGTCTCCCTGGTAACTGGGACTACAGGCATGCACCACCACACTCAGCTAATGGTTTGTTTGTTTGTTTGTTTTGTAGAGATGAAGTCTCACTGTGTTGTCCAGACTGGTCTCAAACTCCTGGGCTCAAGTGATTCTCCAGCCTGGGCCTCCCAAAGTGCTGGGATTACAGGTGTGAGGCACCACACGCAAACTGGAATTAGTGACTTTTGTTTTATTACTTGAAACTCACACTTTGTACTGTCAAGAACTTACATCAGCCCCCATGAGGAACTGTCATTTTAGTGAGGGAAGGTATACAACCCCACACACACTAGTACTTCCCCAGGGAATAAATTCATTCCTTTGTTCATTTGTGCATTCAAAGTTTATTTAGGATTGTGTGCCTACTGTGTGCCAAAACTAAGAGTAAAGCCAAATCAACAAGAAGGACCACAGTTCCTCCCTGTTGGGCTTGTTCTCTAGTGAGGGAGGTAGCCTTTTAATAAATGGTCATACAGGCCAGGTGAGGTGGCTCAAATCTATAATCCTAGCACTTTGGGAAGCTGAGGTGAGAGGATTGCCTGAGTCCAGGGGTTCAAGATCAGCCTGTGCAACAGGGTGAGACCTCATCTCTACAATAAATCAAAAAACTAGCCGAGTGTGGTAGCTCATGCCTGTAGTTCCAGCTACTTGGAAGGCTGAGGTGCAAGGATCGTCTGAGCCCAGCAGGTCTAGGCTGCGGTGGCTGTGAGCATGCCACTGAACTCCAGCCTGGGCCACGGAGTGAGACTCTGACTCAAAAAACAAACAAACAATAACAACAAAAACAAGAAGAACCACAATTCCTCCCTATTGGGGCTTGTTCTCTAGCAGGGGAGGATGACTTTTAATAAATAGCCATATATTAGTTACAATTTTGATCAATCCTGTGAAGAAAAATATAGCACAAATGAAGCCAAAAGCACAGTCACAGTGGTGGTCTGGGCAAGAGCCTGAAGGAAGAGAAGGGAGGAATCAAGGAAGAGGATCAAGAACAGAATTCCCAGCAGAGGGAACAATATGTGCAAAGGCCCCGAAGTCAGAGGGAACTGGGCAATTCTGAGGGTAGGCTGTCTTGCTCAGGCAAAGGTCACAGGAGACAGGGTAATAAAACATAGCCAGGCTCAGGAGCCAGTTTCATCTGCTTTCCCATCCACCCTCCCTCATTGCCCTGCTTGATCTTCAGAAAGGGTCTCTATGCCTCCAGTTTCTTATCTGCAAAATGAGAATCCAGATAACAGGGGTCTTGTGGATTGCCCTGAGGATTTCCTATAGTAAACGCTGCCTGTCTGGCCTGGACTAGGGCCACTGGACAGCAGGAGTCAGACCTTACCTTCCCTCTCTCACCTTCGCACCTCCAAGGGCAGCCATCTTCAGAGAGTGACACCAGGCACACAACTGTAAATCACCTCTTCAGAAGTCCTTCCTTCCCCAAGTGTTGCCTTGAGACATACACACCCCAGCTTTCTAGAAGCTGCCTAGTCTCTTCAGGTCTACTGAGAAGGCTGGGCATCTCCGTTTTGTCTGAATGACTCGTTTATTTGTGGGTTCCACATTTCTGTGGACACCCTGTCCAGGAGCACGAAGGAAGCAGAGGCCACGGCCTCCGGTTGAACCTTCCAGAAGGATGCCAGGCAGCACGAGTGTAGCCCGGCAGCCACCACGAGTCCTGATCTCCTCAACTCCTCAGTATGTGCAGCACTGAGGGGTTGCTCTTCAGTCCTGAAGCTTCCAGGGGCTCAGAAGAGAGTAAGGCAGGACAAAAGAGAGAGGCCCTTTCTCTGCGTTTGGGCCTGAGTCTGGTGTTTTGAGGAGGGAAATCCCTGCAGATGCTCCTGAAATTCCCCAGAGGTCCCCACTGTCCCCCTATAACCACGAGGCAGCGAGGCCAGCAGCGGCCCAGACATCTGCCTCTCCGGAGCAGCAGGAGCACGGTGCCAAAAACAATAAGGCGGTGTGGGAACCTCCTCATCTTCTCCAGTTTCTGTTCAGCTGGGAAAGCCATTTCTATTTTATCATCATTATTATAATTATTTAATTCTTCAAGCGTCAGCAGTCTTTGCAGGGAACACCCACAAGGCAGCAAGGAAACCAACTTGGCAGAAGAGCCCCCATGGACTCACACCCTCAGAAAACTTGAAACTCCTGGCCCTGGCTTTGAGTGCCTCCACGCAGACCACCACTAGCTACCCTGGCTGTGTGGCACACCCAGGCCTGGGCTCCCCTGACTGGGATTCACTTGCTGCTTTGTCCTCTTAAAATACTTTTTAAACAATGTGTGTGATTTGTTCTAAAATTTTTTTCAGTATATATGTTGTTTTGAATTTTCAACTTTGTTTTAAAATTCAGTTTAATAGCCGGGCTCGGTGGCTCAGCCTGTAATCCCGCACCTTTGGAGGCTGAGGTGAGTGGATTGCCTGAGCCCGCGGGTTCGAGATCTGCCTGGGCAGGCGAGACCTCATCTCTACAATAAATCAAAAATTAGCTGGGCGTGGTAGTGTGTGCCTGTAATTCCGGAAGGCTGAGGTGGAAGGATCGCCGGAGCCCAGCAGGTCGAGGCTGCGGTGGCCGGGAGCGGCCACTGCACTCCAGTCTGGGCGACAGAGTGAGACTCCAACTCAAAAATAAAATAAAATAAAAAATAAAATAAAATAAAATTCAGTTTAATGAATGTGCTTTGATGTCCAGCTTATAAAGTTTTTTTTTCATTATTATTATTTGAGTCAGAGTCTCACTCTGTCTCCCAGGCTGAAATGCAGTGGCACAATCACAGCTCACCGAAGCCTCAACCTCCCAGCTCAGGAAATACTCCTATCTTGGCCTCCAGAGTAGCTGGGACTACAGGTATATGCACCATGTCCAGCTAATTTTTTTTTTTTTTTTTTTTGTAGAAACAAGTCCTCGTTATGTTATCCAGGCTGGTCTCAAACTCCTGGTCTCAAGCAATCCTCCCACCTCAGCCTCCCAAGGTGCTGATATTATAAGTATGAGCTATTGCACCCAGCCCAAGTTTTAATGAGGAGTGGTCAGGCGCGATGTCCCCAGCATGCAAACCCTAGGACTCTTGTATTCTAAGACTGGCCACGTCCTTCTGCCATCGGTAGCTCAATCAGCCGCCAATCAATCTAATTAGCAAACTGGATATCAAAAAATGTGATAGACCGAGACTGGCTCTCATTGGTGAAGTAAAGGCACTCATAGGAACTCCAAAGCCAGTGAGGCTGGGATGACCCGCATCTTTTTTTTTTTTTTTTTTTTTGAGTCAGAGTCTCACTCTGTTGACCTGCATCTTTTTTTTTTTTTTTTTTTTTTAAGCCAGAGTCTTACTCTGTCACCCAGGCTGGAGTGCAGTGGCATGCTCACAGCCACTGCTGCCTCGACCTGCTGGACTCAGGCGATCCTTCTGCCTCAACCTTCCAAGTAGCTGGAGCTACAGGTGTGTGCCACCACGCCCAGCTGATATTTTAATTTATTATAGAGACAAGGTCTCACACCAAGTTGCCCAGGCTGGTCTCGAACCCCTGGGTTCAGGCAGTCTTCTCACATCTGCCTCCCAAAGTGCTGGGATTACATAGGTATGAACTGTATCTTTAAGGCACCCACCCCTTGATCCCTAAGGGGTCCTGTGTCTGACTGCATGTGCCCAGGAGAGTGCGCAGAATCCTGCCTAGGAACATGATGGGCTTATCTGGAGTGTCCTTTCACACTGGGAGTGGCCAGCCGACCTGGGAGGACAGAGAACTGCAACTTCGTGGAGCTGACAACCCTGGTTATAATACCTGTTTTGTCCCTCGAGTGATCCTGCTTGCTACTGAACACTTGAATAACTGCCAGCCTGTGTGGCAGAAGTTGGTCTGAGACATGCCTTCGCCTGGTAGAGAGGTTGTCAGGAGTAGAACACCCTTACCCACCTCTTACTTCTTTTGTGATGACTAGTAATCTACTAAAAGGATCAAACTAACTTGGATCATTTTGGGGGGAAACAATCTAGCATTTGTTTGATTTCTACGTACAAATTCCTTCCCTCCAGCCCCCACCATCATGGAAAGAGCCTCATAGGTGCCCCAGCCCAACAGAAATATCATGGAGCACATCAGCAAGCGTGGACCCCATCCCTGGCACCTGTAATGTCCTTGGGTACCCAGCGCCACAGGCAGAAGGAGAGAAACAGGACATCATCAGGGTTAGTCTACATTGCTCCCCGTCACATCCCTGGTGCCTGCGGATGCTTGGAACTTCGTGATGGCATCAGGAGCAAAACCATCCATCTATGTGACATACAGAGGAGACGCCCTAATACACCCTGTGCACCACATTGGTCACGTGAGGGCTTTCTGCTGGACAACAGAGGCGGACTGGTAGAGAGCTTGGCCCAACCAGCTGGGTGAAGTGCTCTTTCAGAGCAGAGCCTTAGATTCTGCTGTGTACCCCCACCACATCATGGCGTCCACCTCCTGCCCAATGACTGCTGGTGACTGGAGAAACTGGCGGAATGCTGATTAGACAGGGGGAAAGCCAGACAGGTCTGAATTGGAATCCCAGCCTTACCTTAGGCAAGGCGACTTCACCTACAAATGAGGACAATAATGTTGATGGCACAGGGTAGCTGTGGGCAATAAGAGCATGTCACCGACGTATCACTTGCCTCCATGATGTGAAAAGTAGCATTCCTGGCACGTGGCAATAGTGGGTGCTCGATCAGTGTTAACTACAAAGTCTTTTTTTTTAAGTCAGAGTCCCACTCCGTCACCCAGGCTGGAGTGCGGTGGTACGCTCACAGTCACCACAGCCACGACCTGCTGGGCTCTGGCAATCCTTCCACTTCAGCCTTCCAAGTAGCCAGAACTACAGGCATGAGCTACCACACCCAGCTCATTTTTGATTCATTGTAGAGATGAGACCAGCCAAGTTGCCTGGGCTGGTCTCGAACCCTCAGGCTCAGGCAATCCTCTCGCCTCAGCCTCCCAAAGTGCTGGGATTACAGGCTGAGCCACTGAGCCCAACCACCTACAAAGTCTTGATTGTGCTCCCTGTTCAGTAGCAGTGTGGCTGGCTGAGCCCTTGCTGAGGGACAGGCTGACAGGAAACCAACTAGTGTGGTTTGCAAGGACCATACTAGCTAAGGCTAGTAGGACAGCAGGTAAGGCGGCCTCCTGGAGAGATGCCTGAGGACTCATGCACCTGTTTTGATCTGCCAGTTCCTGAATTCATTCACTTGGGTCATTCCCTACTGTAAATGATAATAAATGTTAGCTATGGCCAGCTCGGTGGCTCAGCCTGTAATCCCGCGCCTTTGGGAGGCTGAGGTGAGTGGATTGCCTGAGCCCGTGGGTTCGAGACCCGTCTCTACAACAAATCAAAAAAAAAGTCAGCCGGGCGTGAGAGCGCATGCCTGTAATTCCAGCTACTTGGAAGGCTGAGGCGGAAGGATCGCCGGAGCCCAGCAGGTCGAGGCTGCGGTGGCCGGGAGCGGCCACTGCACTCCAGTCTGGGCGACAGAGTGAGACTCCAACTCAAAAAAAAAAAAAATGTTAGCTATGATTAGTTTTCATGGCAAAGCACACACAACATCCGCTCAATAAGTTGAGGTTCCCTGGCTGGCCTCAAGCAAACCCTCTCTGTGCCTCAGTCTCCCCATTTATGAAACGCCTCTGGTTTTCTGAATAAAGAAGGAGATCTGGGCCTATTCCCACCCTCTGGCCCAACCGGCGGCAGGCCAGAGTTCAAAGCCAGAGGGAGCAGAGGAGATTGAGGCAAAAGGCCACCAAAGGGAGGTTATGGGGCCTGGGCTCCTGGGACAGCAGCACTCGGGGGCAAGACTGAGACCTCAGTGGCCCCCAGCCTGAGGCAGCATTTCCCAGGATCTGCTGCTGCCTCCTCTGAGCGGCCGGGGCTCGTCCTGGTCATGCACATTGGGACATGCCAGGCCTGGCTTCCCAGGGGCCAGAGGGAGCTCCCGCAGGGGACTTCAAAAGCCCAAATGCCTTTCAGAAAGGAACTAAAACTTTCTGCTTAACCAAAGCCTCCGCAGGAGAAGAACAGGCCTGGCCCTTTTCTTTTTAAGTCTCTTTATTTTCCAGCCGGCTGGCCTGGTCATTCTCTTTTTTTCCTATTATAAACGGTCCCAGCTGCAACACACAGGGAAAAAAAAACCGTCTCCCAGGCCTGGGCAGGGACCGGTTGCAGCCACAGTCGCCTGGCTGGCCTCTGCAGTAGACAAAGGCAGCTCTGGCCTCCAGCACCCACTGGGAGAGGCCCTGGAGCCCCCACCCAGAGCCAAGGCCACAGCAGGAGCAAGGGTAAGATTTGGGAAGTTTCTGTCTGCATTCCAAACCTTCTCCTGCCCCTGGGAGCAGAGCTGTCTTAGGCCAAGCTGAAGACTCCTGGACAACCTGTTGTCAAGGGCAGAAAATGATCAGGTACCTCTTACAAGAACAACAGGATTCTGGACTTTAGACCTAGAAGCGCCCTACGAGATGACCAAGTCTCAGACTAGAAAGATGGGGAAACTGATGTCCATGGGGGAGCAGACTTGCCCAAGATCACATTGCCAACTAATGGCACAGCTGACCTTGAAGCCAAGGCTCCCAAATCCAATACCAGGTAACAAAAAAATGCTGGGGGAGGGAGAGCAGAAAGGCCTTGATGTCCCAAGGTGGTTGTGAGAGGGCCCATCCTTTTTGTCCCGATAAGGCTGAAGAGGGTCTAAAAGCAGACTGCCAGCTCTGCACGCTCAGCTCCCAGCTAGTAATTTCATTTTTCTGTTCCTCTGTGTCCTCATCTGTAAAAACAGGGATATGCTGGTACCTACCTTGTTAGAATAGTGCACAACAAAAGTTACCTCTGACTGACTGTGTTTTCTTCACCCAACCAATGTTTATTTGCGCCCTCTGGGGCCCTATGGTGTGACAGGCATGTGACAGGCACTGGGCCAACGTTAGGGATTCATTGGGGCAAGGCAGAGAGTTCCCTGGCCTGGCGGAACTTCCTGGGTGGGAAGGAGGCATCTTGCCCAGTGCCTGACACGTGGCATTTCTAATCCTCCCTTCTCCTGGTAGGTGTGTAGAAGGGCCACAACTCAGCGGCCCCCAGTGACAAACTGACCAGGAGAAGAGACGAGGAGGATGGAAAGTCTGCCAGGAGTCCAAGGGGGCACTTTTCCTTGCAAAGAAAGGTCGGTGGGAAGCCACCCTCACCTCGGGCACCCCTAGGCAACTGTTTGCAACCTCCCCAGCTGGGTCTGCTGTGGAGCCAGGGTGGGGCTCCAGGAAGAGGAAGCCCTCATTCTGCCGCCACTAGCAGGTTCCATCCTCCTTCCACCCCCATCTGGCTCACCCCTCGCCCCATCCATGGCTCCCTGGGGTGTCCCTTCCCCTTCAATGACCTCCCAGTGCTGGAATCAGGAGCGGCCTGGGCGTGGCTGGTGAATTCAGGAAGGGGTCACAGGCTGGACCCAGTGTCCATGCCCCATGAGCAGCTCACCCACTCCTGGCGGTGGCCCGCAGGGACACTGTCCCCACCGGGACGCCAGCCTGCCCTCAAAATCCAACAGGCCCAAGCCGGGCTCGGTGGCTCAGCCTGTAATCTCGTG
>NW_007087897.1:0-443 GCF_000164805.1 Carlito syrichta
AATAAAATAATTAGCCAGACTTATTGGTTCCTACCTGGCATCCCAACATATTTCAAGGCTGAGGTGCAAGGATCACTTGAGGCCAATATTTTGAGACTACCCTGGGCCTCATAGCAAAACCGTGTCTATACAAATTAAAAAATAAAATAGTAAAGTAAAAAATAAAATAAATAAAGTAAAATTAAATAAAATAATTAGCCTGATATAGTGGATCCTGCCTGGCAACCAAGCATTTTTGGAGGCCGAAGTGGGAGGATCTCTTGAGGCCAGAAGCTTGAGAATAGTCTGTGCCTCATAGGAAAACCCTGTCTCTACAAAATTAAAACATACAATGATAAAGTAAAATAAAATAAAATATTGTAAAATAAAATAAAATATTATAAAATAAAATAAAATGAAAAGAAAAGACATGACATGACATGACATAAAATAAAATAATTAGA
>NW_007087898.1:0-903 GCF_000164805.1 Carlito syrichta
GCCGGGGGCGGGGGGTGGGGGCAGGGCTGCAGGGGCATTACGCGCTTGCCGAGCGTCCTGGGTCCCCCACTTCCAGCGACTTTTCTTGTTTAATCTGTCCAACAGCCTCGGGGCGGGAAGAAACGGAGGCGCAGAGGACCCCCCCGGCTGTCAGCCACCAGCAGTGGCCATTCAGGGCCATCAGGCCCACCCGAGTGTGTCCCTCCCACACGGGTGCAGAAAGCCACTGCCTTCCTGGCAGGGATAGAATGACCCACAGCAATGGCTGTGTCCTGGGGCCCAGATGGCAGCGAGTGTCTGTTAGTACTAATTTAAGTGGACCCGGCAGGTGGATGTCGGGTTCGGTTTGATCCAGGATGCCTCAGAGGCCCCTTGCTCACCCACCTGCCCTAGTGGATGTGAGGTCTGAGTTTCTGGAAGTCTCCCCGTGTGGCTCGTCAGCCCTGGCCACTTCCCTGGAGTGGCAGCGTCTCGGAGACACCACAAACGTCCTACCTTAAGGCCGACTTGACAGTCTCCTCACTCTTCTGCCTCCCACAGACCAGGGCTCCTTAGAGGCCTCCACACTGCTAGGGCCCTCCCATCCCCAGCCCCTGCCAAACGGCACTGGGCCACTTCCTCTGCATGTGAATGAGTCCAGGTCTGGGCTGCCTTTGTCCTGGGGCCGGTGGGATTTCTGTCATTCATTGGTGGCTGGAAGTCAGAGGTCCCCAGTAGTCCCCTTTCCAGGACTCAGCAATGACACCACAAGGGTCTCTGGTCCCCAGTTTCCTTCTCAGGAATTAGCCGTTTCCCCCCACCCTTCCACGACCTAGATGAAAATGGGCAAAGACCCAAGATAACAGGAAACCGAACCGGGAACCAATTTACGATTAGCATTTGCTTTTTTTTTTTTTTTTTTTT
>NW_007087898.1:1034-5649 GCF_000164805.1 Carlito syrichta
TGAGGTCGCGCCAAGTTGCCCAGGCAGGTCTCGAACCCACAGGCTCAGGCAATCCACTCACCTTGGCCTCCCAAAGGGCTGGGATTACAGACTGAGCCACCGAGCCCGGCTAGCATTTGCTCTTAACTCCTGGCTTGGTTGGTTGGTTTTAATTTCTGGGCATTTAGCCATTACGTAACACAGATCCAACCAGTGACTTTAACTGCTTTCTTATATAATGTTCCCTTAACCTGTCTGTATCAGTTCATATGTGAAATGCCAAGGGTCTCAAAGAGCATCGAGTTTCCCCCCAGCCCACCCTGTTTGTCACCCCAGGGCCTGCCCTTACTCTACCAGCTTCTGGTCCGTCTGGCGGCCCACACGTTTGTAAACAGGCTTCATTTCTTTTAACTGTGCCTTTGGTGTATATCAGCACCTAAAACGTCGACTAAGAAGATGAGGCAGTTTCAGAACGGAGCCCAGCGGTTCTCAGCACCGAGTCCACGGACTCTACTACCCTTCCTTGGCTGTCCCATGCGGTAGGGGCAGTGAGGAGGATGCACTTGCCTCACGAAGCGTCTCGCAGATTGCGGGGTACTGTCTGGCCATGGACTCTTCCCCCACACACACACCCAGCTTCTCTCTGCTCTTCTCTCAGGGAGCAGCCTCTGGCCAAGGCTGGTCTCTGAAGCATATGGATATTCCCAGGAATCAGTCATGGGATGCAGGCAACCAAGCAAAGTCCTCACACGTAGTCAGTGTAATCGTCCACACCATAGAGGAATGTGAAGTTAGTCGATTGCTTGGATGATGAAACTACTTACTGTACTGCCCCGCCCTTGGTGCCTTTGCATTAAGTTTTAATAAACCGATGTCATTCCCTGCTGGACCTCCAGTGAGTTCTTTGGAATAAGTAAACATTACGTGCAAGCCCTCTCAGATTTGGGGTTACCATGTTACAAAGGTTTTCCCACCCTCTTCTAGGTGTAGAACAAGAAATGGAGGATGGAAAATATATTGGGGGGGCAAAAACCCAGAGTTTATTTATTAAAAAATTGTATATTTATTCTTACACGTTTAAACGCCAGTCACCTTCAAAGTACTCTCCGCTCGATCCAATACACCTATCGTGACGCTTTTTCCACTGCTCAAAACCGTTTTTGAGCGCGTCGATTTTGATGGCTTTTAGTGCTTCTGCTGTTTTTTGTGTGACCTCTTCCACATTGGCAGAATGTTTCCCTTTGAAGACTTTTTTTCATTCAGGGAAACAAAAAGTCACTCAGGGTGAGATCAGGTGAATAGGGATGGTGGGTCACGGGGGTCATGCAGTTTTTGATCAAAAACTGCTGAACACTCAGTGCAGTGTGGGCAGGTGCGCTTCTAAATCAGCCATCTTGAAATGGCAAATGCGTTGGAAGAATCTCCAAAAAAAAATTTACTGAAGCTGAACGCAGCCTCTCACAACAATGCCAGCTGGTATTCCGATGCTGATGGGTTCCTAGAACAATTACCTAGCGGGGTTAAGCCTGTATGACAAGGGGTCCGTCCTCCAAAAAGATAATTCCTGTTTTGGGGGGTCCCCCTTTGTACAAGATTTAGATACAACTTAAAACAATCACAGTGGCAAGAGTTCCTGGTACCAGAATCTATCCCCGCAGTAACCACACGCTTGACGAACCCTGGGTTGATCAGAGAGCACTAACTCAGTGACTCTTTCTTTGGGTGAGGGGTGTCTCAGTATCAGCATTCATCTGCTAGACTGTGTTTGAGAAAGATAGGTTTGCAATTACTAAGTACACCTACATCTCAGGTGTACTTAGTAATTGCATACCTATCTTTCTCGAACACACGTTGCTCCGCAGAAGTGAACTGAAATGACCACCTATAAGTTGCTACTAATCCTGGCTCCAGAAACCACAGTGGCTCCACTTCTCTGTCTGGCCGTCGTCTAGTTCCTTCACAAACAGAAGCAGAGCGGCTCGCACCAAGTAACCCCAGGACTTTCCTGGGTCCACCCTGTGGCGGAGACACCCGTGGCCAGGGACGAGAGGAGGTATTGGGCAGGGAGGATGAGGAGAAAGTCAGGGACGCCGATACTTTCAAATCTAGCTAGTCGGTCCCTGTGTTTTCACGAGAGAACTCATTTTGCTGTCCTAGGCAGGATGCGGTGGCCCGGGACCGCACACGGCGGGTCATGCGCTTCTTGAACGTGGGATTGCTTTCTGTGAAGGCTGTGCTCCTGGCGGTCCTGGAGCCTCTCTGGAAGTCTCCTCCGTGGTCTCCTCCTCCTACCTTGGGCTTCCTAGGTTGCTGTCCCCAGTCTAGGGTTTGTTTTTGTTGTTGTTGTTGTTTTTTTGATTCGGAGTCTCACTCGGTCACCCAGACTGGAGGGCAGTGGCCGCCCCGGCCACCGCAGCCTCGACCTGCTGGGCTCCGGCGACCCTTCCGCCTCAGCCTTCCAAGGAGCCGGAATTACAGGCGCGCACTCCCACACCCGGCTGATGTTTTGATTTATTGTAGAGATGAGGTCTCGCCGCCCAGGCGGGTTTCGAACCCGCGGGCTCAGGCCATCCACTCACCTCAGCCTCCCAAAGGGCGGGATTACAGGCTGAGCCACCGAGCCTGGCTCTTTTGTTTTTTTCATGTCACACTCTAAAATTCCTGTGGACCACTGGTGTGCCACCAGGTAGAGCCATTCACCATCCCCTCTCAGGTTGTCCTCAGGGTCTCATCACCAGCAGGCCCTGGTAAGGGAGGCCCTGATCCTTATCCTTTGCAGAGTCTGACTGTTCCCCTATCCTGTCTGTTCTGTGCTACTTAGAGCAGCCCCAGGAAACCCACCTCTCTGAATCAACTTGTGCAAAGGAAGTTCTGTTGCTTGCAAGGAAAATACTCTGACACAGACCCAGAGGGCAAAAGTCAGTGAAAGAATCACAGTCCCAAACTAGAAATTCCTCAGATGGCAGCTGGCAGTGGCTCACACCTGGAATCCCAGCACTTTGGAGGCCAAGGCAAGAGGATTGCTTGTACCCAGGAGTTTGAGACCAGCCTGAACAACATAGCAGGACCTTGTCTCTATAGAAAATTTTAAAAAATAATTTAAAAAATTAGCCGGGTGTGGTGGTGCATCCGTAGTCTCGGCTACTCAAGAGGCTGAGACAGGAAGATCAACTGAGCCCAGGAGGTGGAGGCTGCGTTGAACCATGATCGTGCCACTGTACTCCAGCCTGGGTAATGGAGTGAGACAACCCCAACTCAAAGAAAAGGGGGAAAGGGGTGATGCCAGTGACTTCAAATCTGAAAAATCCCTCCCGCGTCTTCCACCGGAAACTTCCAGGGAAGAGCAGATCCATTTCATTTGGAGCGGCCAGAGCAGAGTCAGGCAGAATCTGCTCAGCAGGAGGGAGGCTGCACTTGGTGCCTTGCTGGGACCCCTTTTCTGCAGGTTTTGCTTGCCTCGTGTATCTGTGTGACAGATCCTACAGCGATCACTTTCTAGACCCAGCCACTTGCCAAGAGTAGGTGGGGTTCCAGGTGCACGCCCCCGTGCCTGGCTAATTTTTTTATTTTTTGTAGTGACAAGGTCTCCCTGAGTTGCCTGGTCTGGTAGGAATTCTTGGGATGAAACAGTCCTCCTGCCTCGCCCTTTCAAAGTGCCGGGATGACAGGTGTGAGCCACTGCACCCGGCCCTTTGATGGCTTTTTAAAAAAAATAGTAGCCATCCTAATGGATATGAGGTGAAGACCCAGGGTTTGTTATTTTATTTTATTTTATTTTATTTTATTTTATTTTTCGGTGTAACAGGTATAAGATCACCCTGTCAAATTGCAATGGCGGGTTCAAACGCTTACTCCCACTGCCGGCACTTACCCCACCAGACCAACGGCAAACATTTCCAGAACTGACCAGACCTCGGGCAGCACTGCCCGGAGGGGTGGGTAGTTGGAGCTGAGCCCTGCGAGCTCCACTCTCAGCCCCCACATGCGTTCATCATGTGACCGTCAGAGCAACCCCGGGAGACAGCTGCCGTCCCAACCCCAGCTGGCAGGTGAGGGAGGGGACACAGAGCCGCCAGGGGCCTCGCCCTGAGGCAGCAGGGAGGGAAGAGGCCCAGGTGGCAGTGAGTCTGGCCAGCACAGCCTCAGCCCGCTTCTGTTACGCGGTTCTGTTTTGTGTTCCAAGATGAATTGATTGGTCGTATCTAGGGGAGAGACGGAAGGCTCCCGGGTTCTGGCCCGAGCGGCCGGGTGGAAGGGGGTGCCGCCTACCCACGCAGGAAATACGACCGGGGAGCGAGTTTGGGAGGGCATGGGGCCAGTCTCACTGGGAGGCGTCGAGGCTGAGGTTCGGGTGATGCTGGCGGAGCAGGGTCCAGTACAGTCGGGCCACAAGCTCTGAGCTCCTGGACACGGACCGGGCTAGGAGGACAGCGGAGGAATGTCAGGGTGAGAATGACACGCAAGGTTTGGGGAGATCCCTCAGAGAGACCAAGAACATTCTAGGGCGAAGTTCAGAAGCCTGAGGGGAGGAGGACGACAGAGGACACGAGAGAGCGAGAGTCGGAAGGGAAGGCGGTGTCAACAGGTGTCCAGGACGATGCAGAAACCCCACAACCCAGGACCATCTTGTGCCGAC
>NW_007087898.1:5669-13677 GCF_000164805.1 Carlito syrichta
AAAGGGGGAAGAAGAGACCGGGCGTGCAGACCGCTCTTTCTAGAAGCTCAGCTGTGGCGTGAGCAGAAGGAGGACAGTCTGTGAAGGGCAGGGGTGAGAGGCTTGTGTCGGGGAGGGATATTGGGCCGTGGATTATTTTTTTGTTTTGTCTGGGGCGGGGGAAAGCGGGAGCAAACCTGAACTGGTTTCTAGTCAGGGCAAGGGAGGCGGGCGAGGGAGCCAGCAGGGAGGTGAAAGAGTGAGAGGCGTCTGTCCTGGTGGCCGGAAGGATGGGGCACTGGACCTGGAATGACCCAGCCTGAACGAAAGGAGAGAGGGCCCTCCCCTGAGGTGGGAGGGTATGCAGGCTCCCTAGTGAGGCAGGCAGTGCGGAGAGGGCAGGGACTGGGGCCAGCGGGTGGGCACTGAGGAGAGAGCGAGGGTTGAGACAGGCCACCAGGAAGCAGCAACAGAGGCCACCTGGGGTCGTGGAAACGCTATCCAGAAGAAAAAGCCTGGCTGGGCCAGCTCGCATGGCGTCTGAGGTTTCCGCCATCGGGGCTCAGCTCCCAAGTGCAGAAGCAAAGCCGGTCGGGGCCAGGCTTGCTCCAGAGAGAAGGTGTCACAAGTGGGCTCTGGCCGCCGTCAAGGGACAGGAGAGCGGAGCAGTTGCTGAATGAAGTGAACTGCCGTGGTTTCAGAACATGCCCTGCTCCCTTCTGAAGGTGGAGTCCGATCCCCCTCGCACTGAGGATAGACTGGACTCGGTCACTCGCTTCCCGGCACTAAAATGCAGCCACAGTGATGGTGACTTCTGATTCAAGGTCACAGAGGGTGGCAGTGTCCTCTTCCTTTTCCTTCTGGATCCCTTGTTCCGGGGATGCCAGCGGCCGTGTGGCAAGGTTGCTCAAGCGGTCCTGGAGATGGCTCACAGGGGAAGGGACTGAGGCCTCCTACCAAAGCGCCCCCCCCCAGGCAGCTCCTCCAGCCCAGAGCCTTCGGGGCACCTCAGTCCTGGCCGATGTCTCCATTGCAACCCCAGGAGGCACCCTGAGCCACAACTCCCCAGCTAAGCCCACAGACGTGGTGTCAGATAGCAAGGGTTTATTGGTTTTGCTGTGAAAAATCGGGGGTAATTTGTTAAGGGAAATAGATAAATCCCACGCTGCCCCTGTGAACCCAGAGAAGACAGAGAGCGGGATGGCTCCTTGGTTAAGACTGGGCAGGTTGGCCCTAGCAGGAGCCAAGGGCCAGGACGGTGGAGCGAGCAGGGGGCATAAGAAGGCAATATCAAGTAGAGCCCGGAAGAAGTGAAGGGCTCACCGCACCGGAAGCCTCCAAGGAATGAAAGAGTGCAGGGTTTGACCTGAGGCGTAGGGGGAGTATGGTTCCCTGCACTGAGACACTTCACGGTGCCAGATCCGCAGTCTTCTGGACCGGAGGGACACCAAGATAAAGACCTATGTCTAGTTGGGCTCGGTGGCTCAGCCTGTAGTCCCGCGCCTTCAGGAGGCCAAGGTGAGTGGATTGCCTGAGCCCGCGGGTTCGAGACCCACCTGGGCAACTTGTTGGTGAGACCTCATCTCTACAATAAATCAAAAACTAGCTGGGCGTGGTAGCACGCGCCTATAGTTCCAGCTACTTGGAAAGCTGAGGCGGAAGGATCACCGGAGCCCAACAGGTCGAGGCTGCGGTGGCCGGGAGCGGCCACTGCACTCCAGTCTGGGTGACAGAGTGAGACTCCAACTCAAAAAAAGCACATAGTCCTTACCCAGAGAAGATGCGCTTGGCTCAGGGAGCAAAGCTCTCACAGGGGCATGGGTCTCCAAGAAGCACTGCCCTCCCTGCAGTCAGTCCTCCTGCCCATGGCTGTCCCATCCTGGGCCAAGGGGATGTGTTTCATCTGCATTTGCTCCCTCTCCTATGGCAGGGCCCTGATCTTTCCTGTCCTGTCCCCTCTCCCCATACACAGAAGAGGTCTTTATTCTTTGGGGCCTCCGGGCTGGGACCACCACCAGCCTCTGCAGCTCTCCTGCTGGCACACCCATCCCTTCTTCTGAGTGCCACCATCTTCCCCAAGCATGACTTCAGCCGAGGGCTCTGCTACTTAGTCAGCAGTCACGACCGGAGTTCCCGCTCTCTGTGGGGCTGGCTCGTCCACTAGATTCTCTCTTCACTTAGGGGAGTCTCCCCGCGAGGGCCTGGGGTTGTCCATGGGAATCCATTCTCTCGAAGGCCCAGCCTCCAATCCGAGGCAAGTCTGAATCAGAAGCGGGCAGAGCTTATGGACAGGCGCCAGCCCCCGCAAGAGGGCCGTACGACTCCCTGAAATCTTGGTATCTGCCTCCGTGGCGTTAACCGCGCTGTGGTTCCCAAGTCCGTGTTTACCCACCAGGCCAAGTGCTTTTGCAAGGACAGTGGTGACTCCCAGGTGGCCTCTTGCCCCTCGTGTGAGCGTGCATGGCTCATAGCCACACCTCCTGGGGAGGTGGCCGGAGTGGCAGCACCTGCAGGAAAGGGAGCACCGTGGCATGACCAAGCCAGGAAGAAATGCCTTCTGCAAACACGCTGGAAGTTTCACAGACCAACATTGTCGTCGTGCCCTCAGACATCAGTTCCAACCCTCTGCTCTGGCAGTTGTTTAATGTCGAGACGGGTCGACTCGAAGCCGAAGAATAAATGAATTCCAGCTTGAGCCTTGGCAGGGTTTGTTTGGCCTGAGGGAAGTTGTTTATGCTAAGCCCCCTCTACAGAGCTGGATTTATATTATATGGAGTCTTGTCCGTCATCTGGATGCTGCTGTAAACAAGATAATCTTTGTCTACCAGGAACGAACCCGATGCCAATAACTTTAAATAAACACCAGCACCAGTTTCGTGTTTACATCCTTAGAGGCAAGCAACCGCCGGCGGGTGTTTGTCGGGGCACTGCAGCCCCTCCCTGGCTAAGGTGGTGTTGGCTTTCCCACTGACCTTGTCTGTGGAGGACCCACTGGGGAAAGGATTTCATATTTAGCAGATGATCACTACACCCAGGGCTGCACTCTCGTGCGTGGCGTTGGCGTTTCTTAAATCCTTTGAGCTAGCATGGCCCTTTTTTGTGCTGAATAGAGCAGGGCACAGATCGGGAGAAGAGTTTCAACATATCCAGTGCCATCATGGCTTTGAACTCTTAGTGTTTGTTTTGTTGTTTTTTTTTGAGTTGGAGCCTCACTCTGTCGCCCAGACTGGAGTGCAGTGGCCGCTCCCGGCCACTGGAGCCCCGACTTGCTGGGCTCCTGTGGTCCTTCCGCCTCAGCTTTCCAAGGAGCCGGAACTACAGGCATGTGCTACCACACCCGGCTAGGCCTTGAACTCTTGGTGCCTTCCCTGGTAAAGCTCAAGGTGCAAGCGGGCTTCCAGGGTCCTGTTATTCATAGGACCCTGACTTGTTGTGTGGAAGACATCAGGGCACTGGATTGCATTCCACGCGGAAAAGAAATCGTGCTTTGCAGAGGTCTGAGTATCTGTTGTGACTCCAAACCAAACAACCACAGAAACACACGATCCTTCAAATAGTGAGAAATGAACTCCGTGGAGAAGTGAAGAAAAAAACCACCCCCCATCCCTCATTTTCCCTACAAAGAAGGCAAGAGCTGTTCTGTGGGTGAGATTCACACTCCCATCCTGTTCAAGAACAGATGGAAAATGCCTTTTGCTGTAGCAGCCGCTTGGCTAATATTCCGGGTTGCACATACAGGACATAAAAGCTCCGTTTCTGAGAGCTAAACGGGCTGCTGGTGGAATATTCTGTGGAGGGACAGCGCTGGGTGGAGCGGGAAGGAGTCTGAACATTCATTCCGTGAGGAGGAACACAATGGGAGTCAAGTCTTCGAAGTCCCTCGTTTGGGAGTGTCAGGGGTTTGAAAATTTCTCAGATGTGATTTGTAAACCTCCCGATTGAGATGACCGGTGAGTCAAAACACCACTTTATGAATGCGTATTTTATGATGTCTGGGATGATTCCATGAAGAAGACACGAGCTGTGAGACCGATCAACTACGGGAGCTGCCTCGTCTGTGGGCACTGCAGCAGAATCCTTTGGGTTGGCCGTAAAAGACTGCAGTCCCTGAAGCCAGACTGTGTGGGGGACAAGAGTGGCTTTCCCTTTTTCTGCTTGAGAGACCTCAGGCAAGTTATTTAATCCATCTGGGACTCAGTTTCCCCTTCTGTCTGACAGGAGTAATGATAGTCCCTAGCTCGTATGGCCATGAGGAGTATTAAATCAACTTTCTATGATGGCATATCACAAGCAATTATCACACTTCCTTGAGGGACTCTTCTTGCCTAGCACAATGTGAGCTCATAGCAGAATAGCAAAATAGACCTACCGGAATACGTGTGTCAACGTGGGCTTGGTTGCAGAGAACAGAATCCACTCTAGCTAGTTGAAGAGAGTTGGGCTTCATTAGGCAGAATGACTCATAAAATCGGTGGGAGGACTGAAAAACACAACTCCAGGCTGAACCTTCAAGACTGATTCCCAGCGCCCCCCTGTAGAGAAACCAGCCTCCAAGGAGCCGCTGCCTCTTCTGTAACCAAGAAACGGCCACTATGGCTGCAGGCTGCAGCAGGCTGCAGGAATCACACAACCCAGCTGCACGGAGGACCCTGTGACTTCTGATGTCTATAAACTTGCATGGAAGCCACAGACGCTGACCCTACTTCACTCTCATCTTTTAAAACTATCACAGGATGTGCCTAAGTGGTTAGCTCACATGGCATGTACAAAAAGCACAGCACAAGAGAGTTTGATAAAGTTGCTGAGCCAGAAGGATGGTGGGATTGGGTCTAAGCCCCTGGCCACCACACTACCACAGTGGTCCTGAAATCAACGCCCAAGGACAGGAAGAAGGGAACAGGCCTCACACGTGCCTTTGGATTCATTCTATGAACATCTGGGGCCATGGATGAATCCCTATGTGGTTCTAAAAGCTGTGTTCTTTTTTATTAGAGCTGTAGAGGGTACCAGAAGATTCCAGAAATTTCCAGAGAGAGGAAAACCTAAGAGAAACAACGCAGATGTTGCTGTACATCTACACATGTTGGAGGGTAGATGTGTTTTGTTAATGCTTAAAAAACTCTCCCAAGGTCTTAGGGTTCAAAGTCAGTTTCTGTTTAACTAAAGTCAATTTAGTTTAGCAAACTAAGGTTCACTGTGTTTACCCCAGTTTGGAGAAAGGTGAAGTCAAAAGGCAGAGATTACAAGGAGAAATCTGATCTGAAATTGCCTGGGGCAATAGGCAAATTATTTGCTCAGCCCAGCTGAGGATCCACTTAAGGACACAAGTCAGTGAAATAGTCAGGGGGTGGTGAAGAGAAATCCCCGGGATTCCTTGATATGGGAGCCCCACGTATCGTGCTACTGAAATTCGCCGGTAAAGCCCTGACCCGGGCCACAAGTAGGCTGAGAGCAAGGGATCGTTTGTGTCTCAGCTCAGTTATACCAGAATCTGTATGTTTGCCGAGGCCACTGCGGCCTTGGGAACCTGACAAGGTGGGACGGCAGCCTGCAGGCCCTAGTGGCCCCGCCCTGGGAGACAGTCAGACAGTGTGAGGGCCTGGACCAATCCCTAATGACTGGATTGGATTTTAGTGATGTGGCGGTGTCTTTCGAGCTGTGTGTCCTTCTGATATTTGAAGACTGGGGAGTGGACTGTGATATTACGACACGCATATGCGGTCTTCGACTCTGCTTCCTGACATACAACTCCTAAAATCCTCGAAGTCCCCAAAGTGATGTGTTCTTGTGGGCTGATGAGTTGGCTGGTGGCTCGTGGCCCCTGAGTAGTGCCTGGTCACCTGAAAGACCAAGGCAGGATTAGTATTGGGACTTCCAGCCTCACTTCCAACCCCCAGCTAGGGGAGACTGGCTGAAGGTCGAGTCGATCGCCAACAGCCAATGATTGAATCAGTCATGCCTCCATGAGGAAGGCTCTGTAAAAGAGGGTGGTGCCTAGGAAGGGAAGCTCTGTGTTCCTTTCTCACCCTACACACCTCTTCTTCTGGATCCTTTGGAATATCCTTTATTCCAAAGCTGGTACATACACATAAGTGTTTCCCTGAGTTCTGTGAGCCACTCTAGCAAATTAATCAAACCTGGGGAAGGGATTGAGGGAACCCCTATTTATGGATCAGGAATGTAGATAAAGCAACTTTGAGCTTGGGTTTGGCATGGGAAGTGGAAGACAGTCTTGTGACACTGAACCCTAATTCTGTGGGATCTGACACTACTTCCAGGTACAGTGTCAGAATCGAAGATTATTGGAGGACACAGCCGGTGCCTGCTGCAGAATTCATTGTTCGAGGATGTGTGTGCGGGAGAAATAAACTCATCACGTAAGTCTCCTGTGTTGATTCTTGTTGGGGTGAGGTCGGAGGAAAAACTGTTATTTCCTCACAGCGGAGTAAAGAGCAGCTCTTGGGTTAGGGTGTGAGTGAGTTTATTGTGGGTGGCAGTGCCATCAGAAGAGGTGGCAGGTGGTCTCTCAACCCAGGAAGGACATGGAAGGGGAGCTGCCCCTTGGGTGGGGGCCACCCTCAAGGACCCTCCGAGGAGGCCCTTGTCCCGTCGTCACGGTTCCTTCTGAGGCCTGAGAAGCGGGGTTAACGATCTCAACAGGGTGGTCGCAGGCTGTGAGGCAGCTTCCAAAACTCCCCAGGGAAGCTCAGGAGAAAGAACTCATTCTCCGACGTCAGCCCGCAGGAGGTTAGGAAATCTGTGTGCCCTCTTGAGACATCTTGGCACCGTGTGCGTTCTTCATCTCCAACCAAACCAGAACCCCTGAGCCTCTCGCCTTTTATTTATCCTCAGCAAAATCATCTTCTCCTTTCAAAAAGGATGAGGGTAAGAAGAAGCCGCTGAGCCTTCTCTCCAGGTGATGCTCCTTGAAGCACCGGGAGGCCTTAGAAAGGGACTCCTATTCCAACTCCACAGGAGCGGGGAGTGGATGGCAGAGAAAAAACAAGAGCCACGGAAAATCCATGCAAGCCTTGCCAAGCCAGATCTGACACTGCTGTCTGCCCGGGCTGTGGATTTGGGGAAAATGCCCCTTTCATAAGGAACTGCCGTGCGGTGCCTCAATAGACCCCAAGGTGGTCAGGGCTGGGGACTGTGCCCCCTGTCACCCCTGCCCAGTCCCTGCCCCTCACACCCCCCACCTATCTGCCCGGGTTCATTGTTCCCGGGAAGCGCCATAAATATTTCTTGAACGTAACTGCCTCATTCTCCCTGAATAGATTGGAGCCTACATTGAAATAAAAGTTCAAAAGAGAAAAAAAGAAAGCCTAACATCACCCACACTTCAAACAGTGCTCCCGTCCGAGGCAGCTGGCTCTGTTTGAAATGTGTAGTCAAGGCCGGGATCGCGGCAAGGAGAGAGTCAATAACGTTGCCCCGACGTCCCCTGAAAGAAGCAGACCCCTAATCGTCTCACTTCTGCGCAGCCCGTGCTTCCCTGGTGCCTCACAATGACTCATTTGATAGAAGCCAATGCTCCATGACATCAGGCCGGCCAGATTCCTCGGACTGAGCAGGGGACCCAGGGCCAGGGTGGGCGGGGGCATCCGCTGGACACAGTTGTCCTTTAGGGGCAAGTTGTGACAAAACCCCCCTTCTTCTTGGGAAGAATGTGTAGGGGTTTTTTTTCCCCCTTTGCCTCCCACACAAAGGTGATTTCAACAATTCCCATTTGGCTCCAACTTTTTCTTGTCTGAAAAGCCGTGTTGAGGTGGCCCCGGCTTTTTTGTGAGCACTCTTTAGCATGAGGGACACACACTGTAGTAATCCATTTTTTCATCCGCTCCTTGTTCACAAAGGGCCCCCTAAGCCCTGGAAACCTCCCCTCTGACGCTGATTACGGGCTTCCTGGTGCCAGTCATGGCGGGTTTGTCAGGGTGAGGGCGAGGGAGAGAGTGAGTGGAGTGAGTGTGTGTGTGCGTGTGTGTGTGTGTGTGTGTGTGTGTGAGAGAGAGAGAGAGAGAGAGAGAGG
>NW_007087898.1:13697-24853 GCF_000164805.1 Carlito syrichta
GGGAGGGGGTGGGAGGGAGAGAGGCAGCTTGAGTTCAGAAACATCTCTGTGTGTGGTCCAGGATCCCTCATTTCATGAAACACAGGCTTCATTCCTGGCTCGGGTTAAACTTGAGTGTCACTGAATGAGTCCCTTATCCACTTTCCAAAACACCGAAGAGGTTTGAAAGGGCTCTGTGAGCAGACTGTGACTATCAGCAAAAGCAAACAGGCCAGCGCGTTTAGCTAACCATTTTTAATATTTAAACATCATAACCTTCGGCTACGCGTGAACCATCCTGGCCAGCAAGGGAAGCGGGCAGGAGCGTCCGCAAAGCTGCAGGCGTTCCCTCGGGTGGGCCTGCCGCCCTTGTGCAGGCTGAGGGCCTGGGGGAGCCCCAGGGACAGTTCGGGTGGTGGCTTGCTCTGGAAGCCACCCTCAGCCTCGTCACCATCAGATGTGGTTGAAGCCCGACTTAGCGTCTCCCACCCTTTGAAAACGAAAAGTCTAGGCAGCCCCTCCTTTGCAGAAAAAGCCAGCTCTCTGGTGGTGCTGTAATTAACAGGCTAAGCTGGGAAGCGGTGGGTGTCCCCAGCCAGGAGCAGGTACAACAAATATTATCCCTGCGTCGGCAGCCTGGGCTGGCCGCCCCGGGTGACCGGCGGCCTGTATAATCAGCCTGTGACAGACCACAGGCCGGCCCTTCCCTGCCCGGACACGATGGCACCAGACACCCGCCCACCAGACCTCATACCACCAGCTGGAAGTGGCTTTCTGGTTTATGGGGCAAGACGGAACTGTAAAGTCAGTCGTTCTCACCGGCCAGAGTAAAGTCAGTGCCTCCGCCCCCACCCAAGCCAAAGGAGGCTTCTGGAGGCCGTGCCAGGCCCCCCTGAGCCAGCCGGAGAGCGGCCAGGCCTCCCAGGCCAGACTCCCCCGGTGCCACCGAGGGCCTGAATGGATGCCCTGTCTGCCAGAGCAAACAAGCTCCCCCGGCGGGGCTGCTCCGGGCACAGCCTGGCTCGGAGCAGGCCGGAGGTTACGAGTGACGCCGGCAGGACAGGGGACTTCTTCTCTCTGGAGGTTCCACGAGGGAAAGCCTGCCAAGGGCTTTGCCAAGGAGTCTAGTCTGCTCCAATATGACGGGTTCACTGACAAATAGCCCCATTCAAGGAAGACAAGGCCCAAAGGGCTTTTCCAAGGCAACTGCCTCCCCGTGCCCCAGGCTACGCCTCCTCCTGTTTCCCCTCCAGCTGCCACCCAGGTTTCCTCCTCTGGGTCAGGCTCTCCCGGCCGCTCTGGGTTCCGGGACACACAGTTTCCGAACTCAAGCTTCTGTTTTCCTATCTGGAAAACATGCGCGTTGATATCCGACCTGCAGGACTGTGGCGTTGAAAAGGGCCCAGCGTAGGGAGAGCCTGGCCTCAGTCGCTCCTGGTGAATGGCTGCCGTTGTTGGACCTCAACCCCTGGAGTGGTCCACGGAGGTCCCCTAGCTCTGCCGGCAGTCCTTGGGCCGGAAGAGTCTGTTTGCTCCCTGGGACCGGTGGGGTGGGTGGTGGGAACCACCTGACGTTTTCCAACTGCATTTTCCACCTCCCGTGTCAGTCTCCCCAACTATGCCTGGAGACAGGAGTGTGCGGTCTCCTGCTGCCTTCTGCGTCCTGACCACGGGAACCTTTAAGGCCCCTCCTCTTTCAGCCCCCCATGGCCCCGACCCTGGTGTAGCCTGTGGCATCTCAGACAGAGATGAAACATCTCGGCCAGCAGCACACTCAGAGCTGCCCTGGGAGGAACCCCACGCCTGTCACAAAGGTGGAGGTCGTCCAATGGCAGGAGACAGTGAAGGCCGGGAGGACCCACGTCACTGCCAGCCCCTTTCCCCTCCATGTGTCCTGTATGTCCAGAGGGTGTCTGGTGCTTGTGTGGCAGTATCCAGCCCTGTGGACCTTAAGGGCCTTAATCTCTGTAACCCCAAGGAGACGCTCAAATCCCCAGACAACTGGTCAACCCCCCCCCCAAGCCCCAGTTTGACCTACAGGAGAAAATGCAGTGCTCTACGCCGAACAGGTGCTCGGTAAAAACTCGTTGCCCTCATAGATCTTATTCTGAAAGCAAGGGGCAGAAAAAAGTTAAAAAGAGTGCCTGAAAGAAGAACAGAGAGAGCAGAGGGAAGAATCTCCGATTTATCAGAGAAGCGATCACAGTGTGAATGGTGTTGGCTTGGGCCAGGCGTACATGGGTGCTTCCATCGCTCTCCCTGTGTAGGGGATGTTGACGCCTGTCTGGGTGACGAGAAGGAAAGGCCATGACAAGTGTGACGTGTTCTTGAGCTGGAGCATGGCGAGTGCTTCATCTAGGCCCAAACGTTTCTTACTCTTATGTGGAGGCAGGATGAGAGCCTGTGTCTTTGGGCTTCTAGAAACATGCCCTCCCCACCTCTCTGCAGGCTCCTACGTGGCAATGTAGAACCCAAAGACCCAAGTGCCTTTATATACTTCCGTAGCATTTTGCTCCTGGGCCCTGTCCCTTCACGGTAGGAGGCTTCTCTGCCAGCAGGGACATGGCTAAGGGTCTGTGGGCTCAACAATGGCTGGCAGGCTCCTTAAACAGGACAGCACGTCAAGCAGACCTCTCCCATCAGTGACAGCCAGGTCCCACATTCCAGTGAAGACGTTCTTCTGTCCCCGAACCTGCCACATAAATCAGCCTCAGTGGAAAACTGCAAACCCCCAAAATGACCATGCAATGGACTGAATGTCTGTGCCCTCCCAAATTCATATATCAGTGCCCTAACCCTCACTATGATAGTATTTGGAGGTACATTAGGTTATGCACCTTGGGAAGTGATTAGATTGTGAGGCTAGGGCCCTCATGAAGTAATTAGCACCCTTAGAAGAGGCATGAGGGGAAATCTCTCTCTTCACCATGTAGGGGCAGAGCAAGAAGGAGAGACCTCACCAGACGCTAAATCTGCTGGCACCTTGATCTTGAACTTCCAGTCACCAAAACTGTGAGAAATACATTTCTATCATTTAAGCCCCCCAGTCTGTGGTATTTGTTACAGCAGCCCAACCTGGCTAAGACCATCCATAGACTAACCTGGTCGAATAAATTAAATAGAACTATACAATAGAATGCAGTACAACCATCATAAAGAATGAACAAGCATGGTCATGTGCTGATTTGAAATAATCTCTATATGTAGTAAGTGAAATGAGCAAGGATCAGAGTTGTGGGTATGAAAAAATTCCTTTAATGTCACTAGAAAGTACATAATTTTTGCTGGTTTAGGAGTGAACTTTTTTCTGCCAGGGTACAGCTGTTAAAAGTTTCTTTTGGGGAGGGGCACCTGGGATTTCATTGACCATTCCTGGGCACTATTTCATTTGTCTTTTAAGTTTAAGAAGAACTGCATGTGTTCGTTATCTGAGGTGAAGGGCGCTTGGAGGGGGTATTGCTTAAAATACAGACGTGCTGATCAGCAGGAGGGATCCCCCGCCCAAGTCCAGCGTGTCTGTGACACCAGAGGCGATTTTAGCTCAAGCTGTTTCCGATTAATAGCACGGTCCTCCAGATGAGTGGAATGTAAATCCCATACCAATTATGAGAATCCCAAGAAGGAAACTCCCTCTTCCGTCTGTCTATCCACCCACTTGTCCGCCCACCCACCCACACAACTGCAGTCTCCCAAAAGGAGGGAGGAAAAGAAGGAAAGAAAGGAAGGAAGGAAGGAAGAGGGTGATCCCGCATCCAATAACAAAATGCACCCGTGGACAAATCAGACAAACCCACTCTGAGTTTCCCAGTCTTTCCTAAGTGCTGTAGCTCACCACTGGCTGGAGGGAGTCTTAAAACATGCAGCAGACTACTTGCTCACATCTTAGAAAACCACGGTTGGCAGTGAGAGGAATCATTTTTCCTGGCACTCACACAGAACTCACGCCGGAAGGCCCTCGGGAAGTTGCCAGTGCACTAAAAGGTAAAACAGCCCTTGTGAAATGCGCCTCCTCGAAAGAATCTGTCAGGAAGTGTGGTTTTCTGTTTTTCCAAACGAGCTCCAACCTCTTCCAGCTTCTCTGTCCTCTGCCTTGAAAGAAACGGTGACTTCAAGTCAATCCATATCTCCTGAGTGTTTCCTACGGCCAAGGCTCTGCAATGAACGTCACAACGAGGGTGCCCCTAACCTCACGGGATCTCTACTTCGCTGGCTGCTGGATAACTATTGGCTGTGTGAAAAAGTAACCATAGTTACTGCATAGCTGGTTAGACCCCAGCGACAGGCCACTTCTGCTGTCCCACACTGTACACTTTGGGGCAGGGCACCTGGATTTTATACCTGGGATTACGACGAGCTGGGGACAAATTCTAGAGAGGTCATTTTTCCTCTTTTGGTCTGCTTCCTCACCCACAGCATGAGGGACAATGCATATTTGAAGAGAATGTGAATGAACCCAGCAATTAAGCCTCTCTCTGTCATGCATGCATAGGTACACATGCATATGGTTATTTAGGGGACTGACTTTTGGGGACAACAGAAAACAGCCGTGCCCACCAAATCAAGGAGGTGGGAACAGGAGGTAAAAACAAATTTGGAGCCAAGAGGGCTTGATGGATGGGAAGGAGAAATCACCTTGCACATAATGTGCTGTGAGGTAAAAGGAAAGTGGGTCAGTACAGGAAAAAGAGAGGAAGGAGCTTGGAGGCTGTGGCCTCACCCTGGTGAAAAGATGGATCTGAAAGTCTGAAGTTTGTCAGACCCCAGGAAGGCAGAAGGACCCAAGATCTGGGCATAGCAGTGGACTGGCCTTCAGAAACTGCAAGTTGTGTTTAGAGATCTACAGAGCAGGAAGGCGCGGTTGTCCAGCCGCCTTGGGGCAGAGTTTTCTGATGCTCTGCTGGCCCCTACAGGGATGCCTTGTAATACATGGCAAGCAAACAGACATCCAGATTCGGGCTCTGCTCCTGGGCTCCCCACAAGTCAGCCAGGCTAGGTTTTCAGCTGATGGATCACCCATCGAGAGGGTGGCAGAGGGGACAGCAAGGCACTCTCTGCTGGGTAAAATCCTCTTATTACGTGTCAGACCTGCAAACACAAAACTGAGGAGGATGTTGGGTGCCCCGGAGGAAAAGAACAGAGGAAGAAGGGTCAACCAAATCTGAATCAGAGAAGGTGGTGACTCAGGCTGTCGGCGCTCCGACATTCATGTGTGACAAGTCAACCCTGTGGCAGGCACTGCTTTAAGCGTATCACAGTTAACTCATTCCCCAACTTTGCAAAGTGGATGTGTATGATTATTATCTTAATCCCTATTTTATGGATGAGGAAACTGAGTCATGAATTGTTTGGTGAATCGCTCGAGGTTACACAGATAGTAAGTATATTATTTATCTATTGTTGCTCAACAAATTATTACAAACCCGGCAGCTTTAAAGCAAAGCGCATCTGTTATCACCCGGCGTCTGTGGCTCAGGAATTGGACACAGTTTATACGAGTGATCTGGCCCAGGGCTTCTTCTGAGGCTGCCGTCCATGTATCAGCCAGGGCTGGGGTTTCATCCGGAGGTTCAGCTGGGAAGGTTCTGCTGCCAGGTTCCTGTGGCTGTTTCTTGAGAGCTGTTGGAGGAAGGATGTCTGCTCCCTCCATCCTCAAAATAGGGCTTTCCTAGATGGCCACTCGCTCATGGTAGCTTTCATCTTTGGAGGCAGCCGGGTAGGGAGTCTGCTAGGAAGAACGTTATAATCCTATGCAATATCATCCTGGAAGTCTCATTGCTTTTGTCCTACTCTATGGGTTAGAAGTGATCTCAAGTCCCACCACACTCACGAGGAAGGACTGCATGTGAACAAAATGCCGAGAGGCCAAGGTCACAGAAGGCCATCCTGGAGTCTCCCCGCCACAGTAAGTGAGGTGCTGTATTTGATCCCGGGCAGATTGGTACCAAGATGTACACACCTAACGGCCATGCTCTTCTCTTGAGGACAGTTCACCCCTCGTGAGAAGGAGCAAAACTTCTACTGGCTTCCTGCTACCACGCTGCTGACAAATTAAGGAAGGGCACAATCTGCTATCAAAGGATTCCTGTAGGATTTCAGAGCCATGAGAATCCGCATCTCCCTCCCTCCCTCCAATCTCCCTCTGGGGTTCCTCCCTGGCCAAACCCACTCAGAAGCCAGAGGGCCCAGTGGAGCCTAATCCAGACAGTCCATGCAGGGCAGGCGCCCTGGGGCAAGAAAGGGCTGGTGGGGTGAGAGTGGACCTGGGAGGCTTGAAGGGGGTGGCACTTAGGGGAGCCCCTGCCTGCGGACAGTCTTTTAGCAGGTTCCTCTAGAAAGTTTAAGTGTTCGCTTAGCCTTAACCTCTTGGGGGAACTTTAAACTTTTAAGTCTACCTGTAGTTAAAACTGAAGTTTTAAGAGCAGAAAGATAGAGCATTAATTAGAAAGGCAAATCAAGCCATTTTCACGTGTAGGTGGACATGTATGATTTGAGTCCTTAAACACTTAGTCTGTCCCAAACTTCCAGGGGCACATCTGTGGCTACTGGGAGACAAGTATACGGCTGTGTATAATTCTAAAGCTTCTACAGGTTCCCAGTGTAGAACCAAAGACTGGAACTTAATTTACAACAATAATACTGGTATTATTATGATGACAGTTATATAGAATTGCATACCTTACAGATCATGAAGTATTCTCTATTTCAGAGAAACTATCGATTTCACCAGCGCTTAAGGAAACCATCAGAAACAAAGGATTCTTCAGGATTTGATGTTTGCCTGGCGTGGATCAACATCTTCCCTGGTCCTCTTTTTTCTAGGCCTCTGTTTTGTTGAAAAAAGCTGAGAAATGGATAGGGGATATCTCACAGAGAGCCCTGCTCTGGCTGTGCATAGGAGAGGCAAAAATGTATTGTTCAGCTATCATTCAGAGATACCATCCACTAAAAGGCTGGGATATGTCACTCATGGAATGAACACTAAGCAGAAACTAAAAAATAATGTTGTGAAAGACTACCATGGACATGGAAAGATACTCATCGTATATAGCTGAGGGGGAAAAACTCACAAAAGAGTAATGTGATTAGACCTCATATTTTACAAGATCAAATGTGTGTATTATTAGCATTTTTAAGTCCTAGAGAATAGATATGCAAACTATATCAATAGTCAACTTACCAACAATTAACTCCAGATAATTATCATTATCCTTTTGCTTATTTGCATTTTAAAAATGGACATGCATTTATCATGTTTGAAAAATTGTTAAGGAACTGGTTGTGGTGGCTAACACCTGAATTCCCAGCACTTTGGAAGGCCAAAACAAGAGGATTGCTTGAGCCCAATTGTTCGAGACCAACCTGAGAAACATAGCAAGGCTTCATCACTGCAAAAAATAGGAAAATTAACCAGGCGTGGTGGCGCATGTCTGTAGTCCCAGCTACTCAGGAGGCTGAGGTGGAAGGATTACCTGAACCTAGAAGGTCAAGGTTGTGGTGAACCATGATGGTGCCACCGCACTCCAGCCTAGGCAACAGAGTGAGACCTTGACTCAAAAATATATAATAATAATAACAATAAATAAAGGCACAAAAGTACATTGTTAAAGTATGGAAGGAAATCCCTGCTTACGACACCTTGGAGATACACAGAAGCCCCGGGGGTCCCAGGGAACACGACTTAGTTATGTGCAGCCTCTGCACAGAGTACACTCTTGGGGTTCTCACTATGCCCTTTGGCATTCCTAGTACTTACGACAAATATGCACTGTTAGAGGCAGGGAAAAGAAAGACTGGCCCCAGTGTCTCAGTGGAGAAGGCTGGAGATTTGAGATGAACCCCCCTGGACATGACAAGCCAGTTGGTACCAGCTCTGTGTGTGGTGATCTTCTCTCTGTGGCTTCACATGTTTCCCTTTCATGCCCTGTCTCTTACCTCTAAGGGCAGGAGTTAGCGGTAATGGTGCTGGTGTGGATAAACGCATGGCCAACGGCACATGAAAAAATGCTTGGAATCATTCGGCATCAGAGAAATGCAAATCAAGACTACTTCACACCCACTAGGATGGCGAGAATTCTGATCTGACCACTTAAATCTGGCATTGGTGTCTGCCTTCTCAGTGTTTTGCTTCCTACTTGCAAAATGATGATGCTGTTCTCTAGTCTAGGAAACAAAGAGGCCCTTCTAGGTAGCCCTGGGCTCCCTACCTACACTCCCATCCATTCCAACTGGACTCCAGATGAGAGCAATGAGCCAACAGCTTCTCTGTCCACCTTCATCACCCATGATCCTTTTGCTAAAGACATTCCCAGACCATGCAAGGTCTTCTCAATTCCCAGCAAAGCACTGAAGTGACCTTGTTTTGGAGAAGTACCATCTGAGCTCTCTCTGTGTCCCTCTTCTATGTGAAAAACATTCCTTTAAGAAGCCTCCTTTCCCTAGTATATTCTCCTGAAGACAGCAATCTCCCCCTTTTTTGTTGTGTTTCCAATTCCAGGTTCCATTATGTCTCCTAGTAAGTTTGCAAATGTTCCCTTTTAGGAAATGCTTCAGGTTGAAGAAGGTTCTTAAAGCCATGATACCCCTGAGGATGAATGGATTTCCTTCTCAGCATCTTTTCCTGGCCTCTTTTTGAAACGAGAGAGACTATTTGATAGCTAAAGGCCCTACTGTGGAGAAATTGGACTATGTATTTTTTTTTCTTTTTTTCTTTTTTTTTTGAGTTGGAATCTCACTCTGTCGCCCAGACTGGAGTGCCGTGGCCGCTCCCGGCCACTGCAGCCTCAACCTGCTGGGCTCCAGCAATCCTTCCGCCTCAGCCTTCCAAGTAACTGGACTACAGGTATGTACCCAGCTAATTTTTTGATTTATTGTAGAGATGAGGTCGCGCCAAGTTGCCCGGGCGGGTCTCGAACCCGCGGGTTCAGGCAATCCACTCACCTCAGCCTCCCAAGGCACAGGATTACAGGCTGAGCCACCAAGCCCAGCTTTGGGCCATATATTTCTTATCCAGGCATGATTTCCCTGCTACTGCTGGAGTATCTTTTCCCTGTCTCATCAGGTTGTGTTATACCTTGGGTTCAATTTTGGTATTCTCATACCAAAGCTGAAAAAGTGAAGTATGGTCAACCCCAAAGGCCTGTATCAGTGGGAATCAGAAAGTGTAGAGGAAGTTTTCTAACTCCTGGAGGCTGTGAGGGGGTGACTGCTGCCCTCCACAGAACACCTGCTGCTTCAGATTATCATGAGCCACTGCCTGTGGTCTGATGGAGACATTCCTGAGCTGTGAAAAGGCAAACCTAAAAGCCAATGGAGGCTGGAAAGGAGGAGAAATAAAGGACGTGACCAGAGATCTAGTCGCATCTTTAAAAGGCACCAGTTCCTTAGGAACTGAGGTTGACTGGGCACTTCATTTGCTGGGGAGATGAGTGTCATGAAAGGTTCCTGGCCGGGTGCGGTTGTTTATGTCTATAATCCTAGCACTTTGGGAAGCCGAGGTGGGAGGATTTCTTGAACCCAGAAGTTCAAGGCCAGCCTGGGCAACATAGCAAGACTTTGTCTCTACACAAATAAAAAAATAAATTGGCCAGGAATGTGGCATGTGCCTGTAGTCCCAGCTACTCAGGAAGCTGAAGCAGAAAGATCACCTGAGCCCAGGAGGTCAAGGCTGAAGTGAGCCATGATGGTACCACTGCACTGTGACCTGGGAAATAGTGTGAGACCCCTAACTCAAAAATAAAAATAAAAATAATGAAAGGCTCTACTTCTGAGTAATAATAATCAAGATAGTGTGGTTCTTCCAGGAGGATAAACTTATAAGTCAATTAAATAGAATAGAGAGTGCAAAAACATAGCGAAGTGTCTACTTAATTGATTTTTGACAGGATGCTAGACAATTTGATGGGAAAAGAATTTTCTTTTCAAGAAATTGTTGAAACAATTTGCTGAGACAAGCGGATAGCCACGTGTGAGAGAACCTACATCATATACAAAAAATTACCTTAAAATGGATCAAAAACCTAAATGCAAGAGCTGAAACCATAAAACTCTTGGGAGAAAACATAGGGGTAAATCTTTATGACCTTGGACTTGGCAATGAAGATAGAGTCTGTTTCTTAGATATGACACTTTAAGCATAAGCAGCAAAAGAAAACAATAAACTGGACTCTGCCACATTTAGAAACTTTTGTGCTTCAAAGAACACTATCAAGAAAGTGAAAAGCTCTCTGAGTATTCCTCTTCTTCATGGAAAACATTCCTTTGGCAGGGCTCTTTTCCCTAGCAGTCTCTCCTGAAGACAGCAATCTTTCTCCCTTTTCAGCTGCCTTTCCAGTTCCAGGTTCCATTGTGTCTCCTAGTGAGTTTGCAAAAGTTCCCTTTTTGGAAATGCTTCAGATTGGAGAAGGTTTTTGAAGCCATGATGCCCACAGAAAGGAAGAAGCTATTTGCAAATTGTATATCTCATAAAGGATGTGTGGAAAAATAAAGAAGGAATTTTTACCACTCAATACCAAAAGGCAAATAGTCCAATTGAAAGACGAGCAAAGACAGTGTGTATCTGACAAAGGCCTAACATCCAGGATCGACAAGAAACTCAAACTTGCTCAAAGGAGAAAAACAAACAGCCCCATTAAAAAATGGGCAAAAGACATGAACAGACACTTCTCAAAAGAAGACATATGAGCAGCCAACAGACACGCGAAAACATGCTCAATCTCACTAATCCTCAGAGAAATGCAAGTTGAAACCACATTGAGATACCACCTAACGCCAGTAAGAATGGCCATCATTAATAAAACAGAAAACAACAGACGCTGGCAAGGTTGCAGAGAAAAGGGAATGCCTCTACCTTGTTGGTTGGAATGCAAACTCTTTCAACCTCTATGGAAAACAGTGTGGCGATTCCTAAAAGAACTAGAAATTGACCTTCCACACAAACCAGCAATTCCCCCTTCTGAGAATATACCTAGAGGAACGCAAATCATTCTACAAAACACACATGTTTATTGCAGCACTATTCACAATAGCAAAAACATGGAACCAACCATGCTGCCCCTCAAAACTGGACTGGATCTTTAAAATGTGGTACAAGCTGGGCTCGGTGGCTCAGCCTGTCATCCCGCGCCTTTGGGAGGCCGAGGTGAGTGGATTGCCTGAGCCTGCAGGTTCGAGACCCGCCT
>NW_007087898.1:24903-56969 GCF_000164805.1 Carlito syrichta
CAGTCTGGGTGACGGAATGAGACTCCAACTCAAAAAAAAAAAAATGTGGTACATATACAGCATGGAATACTACACAGCCATAAAGAAGGACAAAATCGTGGACTTTGCTGCAACTTGGATGGATTTAGTCTACCATACTCAGTGATCTATCACAGAAACAAAGAACAGTGTATCACATGTTCCCACTCATAAGTGGACCCAGAACATTTATCATAATACTATAAGAAAGGGATTGGTAGTAGTGGGAAACTTCCAGGGGTGGGGGGGGTGGCACATAACATCAATAAGGGTACCTGATCTCAAACCAGGCAAAGTGGGGACCAAAGGGAGGCCCAACGTTCACCTGTACAATGCCCACTTGCATGCCTAATCCTGAATTGTACCCCACATCTTTAAAATACACATAACAATTTTTAAAAAATGAAAATGAGCAAAGAATCTGAATAGATATTTTTTCCAAGGAAGATACACACACAGCCAATAGCACATGAAAAGATGCCTGGCATCATTTGTCACCAGGGAGTTGTAAATCAAAACCATTCTACACCCACTGGAATGACTGAAATTAAAAAGACAATAGAAAGTGTCGGCGAGGAGATGGAAAATTGGAGCCCTCAATCACTGCTGGTGGAACGTAAAATGATGCGACCCTTTGGAAAACAGCTTTGGAAAACTTCCCCAAAGACTTAAACATAGAATAACCATACCACCAGCAATTCTACGCCTAAGTCTATACCCCAGAGAGATGAAAACAAGTATTCAATGGAACGTTATTCAGCAATAAAACCAATTGTAGGGGCCATGTGAGATTTGGGGGAGCATATGTGGGGTCGGGGGTTATCTTCCAGAAGGGAAGGAAGCAAGGAAACTGTCGGGGGTGGGAGGCCAGGACGGGGCCTTCTGTGCCTAGGCGCTGATTTTCAGCAGCAGGCGGGGAGTCTCTGCGTCTGAGAGCTCTGAAGGGTGGTGGTGTCTTGGGGTTGTGGCTGGAACTACAAGGTCCATCTTGCCAATGGCCAGCAGGTGGTGAGTGAGGTTTCACACCGGGAATGCCAAGCAGACAGGCCCTCCAAGGCTGAAAATCTGCTTGTTTAGGCTGTTTGCAAAACAGCTGGATGTGTCCAACTTTGAGGTGGGCGCCAGTGGGTTTTGAGCTAAGGAGTCTCAGCCTCCAACCTAGAGGCTACTACATGGAGGCCGTCTTTGGCTCATTTTTATAAGAATGAACGACTGAAATATGCTCCCACGAGTGACCCTGATAACATCATGCTAAATGAAAGAAGCTAGACACAAAAGACCACGTATACTATGATTCCGTAAGAAATGTACAGATGAGGCGAGTCTATGGAGGCAGACAGGAGATTTGTAGCTGTGCCAGGGCTGGGAGAGGAGCTGAGGATGGAAGGGGTGACAGCTAAGGGTACAGGATGTCTTTCTGGGGTAATGAAAATGTTCTAACTTGAATTTGGTGATGGTTACATAACTCTGAATGTATACTAAACACTATTGAATTGTGCGCTTTAAATGTGAGAGTTGTATGGTATTCATTTAAAGCTGTTTCAAAAAGAAAAAGATTAAAATTCAGAAACAAAATCCTGGCCGGGCATGGTGGCTCACGCCTGTCATCCCAGAACTTTGGGAGGCCGAAGTGGGAGGATCACTTGAGTCCAGTAGTTCAAGACCAGCTGGACTCAACATAGAGAGACCTCATCTCTACAAAAAATTTTTAAAAAAATTAGTCAGGCGTGGTGGAGCATGTCTGTAGTCCCAGCTATTTGGAAGGTTGAGGCGGAAGGATCATCTGAGCCCAGGAGGTCGAGGCTGTGGTGAGCCGTGATCGTGCCACTGCACTCCAGCCTGGGCAGCAGAGTGAGGCTCCAACTCAAATAAAACCAAACCAAACAAAAAAATCCTCTACCCATAGGTTGCTTTCTCTAGCATGGATGTTTCAATATTAAATGCTCAGACTGGCCTTTCTTTCACAGCATGTGACCACAAACATTAAATGGGCTTCACTTTTTAGCAAAAATACACTCCAACTTCCCAGCTCAACTAAATTCTCAGGTGTGGATTTTCCAGTGCACCCAGGTTGATGCATAGTAAGAGAGGACACATATTCTTTCTTCTTTAATAGTTGAAACTTACAGAAAACTTGCAGGAATAGTCCAAAGATACCAATAGAACCTTCACCCAGATTCCCAACATTTTTTTTTACAGCATTTTGCCACATTTGCTGTATCATTCCACATATGTGGAGTGATATATATGTAGAGATATAGGCTGCATGCAGTGGCTCACACCTGCAATCCCAGTATTTAGAGAGGCTGAAGTGAGAGGATTGCCTGAGCCCAGGAGTTCAAGACCAGCCTCGACAACACAGCAAGCCCTCATCTCTACAAAAAATAAAATTGTCAGCCGGGTGTATTGGTGTGCACCTGTAACCCCAGCCACTTGGGAGGCTGAGGTGGAAGCATCGCCTGAGCCCAGGAGGTCGACGCCATGGGGAGCCATGATTGTGCCACTGCACTCCGGCCTGGGCAATAGAGTGAGAACCTGACTCAAGAAAAAAAGATAGATATAGATATATGGGAGGACGGATATATGGGTATTTTTCTGGCCTTTCAATTCTGTTTCATTGACTTATACGTTTATTTGTATGCCAGGACTACACTGTGTTGATTGCTGTTGCTTGGAGGCGGAGCCTTTCATGTAACTCCTCCCCCCACCTGATAACTCTCCCGTCAGACCCCAGCCCAGGCCCTGCCCTGGCCCTACGGGTTTGCTGACTCAGGGCTGTTCCCTTGGGCATCAGCTCCTGGCCACGTCCTTCGCCTCCTCTCCTTGCCAGCATCTCTGTGGTGTCTCTGTTGGGTCAGAGCACAGAGTTGAACTGAGTTCCCCAGATTTATATGTTGAAGTCCTAACCCTGAGTACTTCAGCATATGACCTTATTTCTTCTCCTCTCCCTCCTCCTTTTTAAATTTATTTTTTGCGTCACTCTGTCACCCAGGCTGAAATGCAACGGTACAGTCACGACTCACCGCAGCCTCAATCTCCTGGGCTCAGGCAATTCTCCCGCCTCAGTTTCCCAAATAGCTGGAATTACAGGAGCACCACCACGCCTGGCTAATTTAAAAAAAATTTTTTTTAAATTTTTTTTGTAGAGACGAGGTCTCACTGTGTTGCCTACGTTGATCTCAATCTCCTGGGCTCAAGCAATTCTCCCGCCCTGGCCTCCCAAAGTGCTGGGATTGCAGACGTGAGCCACTGTGTCTGACCTGAACATGGCCTTACTCGGGAGATAAGGACTTTACAGAGGCAATCAAGCGAAGGTGGGGTCACTAGGGCTCTAAACCCATAAGACCAGTGTCCTTATAAAAATGAGGAATTTGGACATGGGTATGCCTAGAGGGAAGACGGTGTGAAGGAGAAGTCAGCCATCAGCAAGCACCGGGAGAGGCCTAGGACGATGCCTTGCTCACAGCCTACAAGGAACCAACCCTGCCCACACTTGATCTTGTACCTCCAGCCTCCAGGCTGTCAGACGATAAACTCTGCTGTTTGTGGTGCTTTGTCAGGGCTACCCTCGTCAGCCCTCCTCTCCTCATCCTGATCCCCCAACCCAAATGTTTCCACTTTACTTTAACCTTTTCTTTGAAAAATGGCATCTGCTTATTTAAAATAAGAGTTTGGAAATTCACTGTTCTCACTCACACCTCTCCTGTTTCACAGATGAGAATGCTGAGGCCCACAGAAGTGACTTAAGTGAAGTTGCAGCGTCCTAAGACTCACGTTTTGCTTTCTTGGAGGAGGAAGAAGAAAAGGAAGATGGGAAGGAGGGAGCTGGACCCGATGCCCCAGGAAGCTGCATTGTGGCTTCTGAAGAAAGACCGGAGTGGCTTCAGCTCTGCCAGGCTGCAGGGCCAGCTGCATCCTGCTCTCCTGCAGCCTTGGGGAACCAGATGCCGCTCTGTGCGGCCGCAGCGTGGCCACTGGCTTCCCAGGAAATGGATGCCCATCCTGTCACCCCCTCCTACACACAGCCCAGCACCGAGCCTGCACCTACTCCACCTGCTCCTGGCCACCCCTGCCTGCTGGGATGTGCTTGGCAGACGAGTCATCGGGTTCCTGGGGACTGTCAGCCACAGAGGTTCTGGAGCAGCTGCTGGAGCACATCATGAAGTCCTTGGGTTTCCCTCAAGGCTCTTCCTCCTCTCCTCTCTTTAAGTCCCTCTAGCGCCCTCCCTTGCCTCTCTGTGAGGCATCGAGGTGGACCTACTTCTGACCCTTTGGGTCTTACAAAGCCCTGGGTCCAATCAGTGTTGCCAAAAATTGGATCATCTTGAGTAGCTTTTCATAAATTTCTTGTGTTGATTATGTCATGTCCCCTCCCTTGGCCAAAAGAGCTTGCATCAGCAGAAGTTCAAGTTGTTGCGTGCTATTACTGGAAATGAGTTAACTTAAAACATGCTTGCCTGGAGAACCCACAGAGGCCACACTTGGGTACTGACTCTGTGCCAAGCCATTGTTTCACCCAGGGTGCCTGGGCCACCCTAGCAAAGGCCTCAGCCTTGGTGCCAAGAGCTACACAGTCTCCAAAATCTTTAGCTCTGGCCGGGCTCGGTGGCTCAGCCTGTAATCCCAGCACTTTGGGAGGCAGAGGTGAGTGGATTGCCTGAGCCCGCGGGTTCGAGACCCGCCTGGGCAACTTGGCGAGACCTCATCTCTACAATAAATCAAAAAACTAGCCGGGCGTGGTAACGCGCGCCTGTAGTTCCGGCTACTCGGAAGGCTGAGGCGGAAGGATCACCGGAGCCCGCTCCCGGCCACTGCACACCAGTCTGGGCGACGGAGTGAGACTCCAACTCAAAAAAAAAAAAAAAAAAAAATCTTTAGTTCTGTGATTTCCTTATTTTGATGACATCCATTTGGAGTCATGATTGGTCTGCACCCTTGCGCCGACGCAGGGAAGATGCTACCTTCAGGACAAAGCTCATGGCAGAAGCAGGTGCCGCCCTTTTCCTCCTAGAAATCCAGTGACAACAAATGGGTGCAGCCTTGACTTTATTTACAAAAACAGGCAGCACCGGCCTCTTGTGGAAAAGTTACTTCATCTTCTGAGCCCCAGTGTCTTCATCTGTGAATTTTCCAGACATCCCCTGTGACCTTCCGGTTTGTAAGTCTCAAGTAGAGTCATTGGGACAATTTGATGGGCTTCCTCACCTGCCCCGGGGTGGGCATCAGTCCTCTCTTGCTGGATCTCCTGGAATCCTCAGGCTGTGTGTGTGTATGTGTGTGTGTGTGTGTGTGTGTGTGTGTGTGTGTGTGTGTACATATATAAGTAAATAAACCCATAATCCCTCTGCTCTGCACAACCCCCAAGCCACGCACCCAGCTGTCTGCATGCACCATATTGGACTGCATAGAGGCCAGGGCCCAGGTGCCAAAGCTCTCTCCACCCAGCTGAGGATGCCACGGCTCAAGTTCTCCACGCAGCTCCCAACCACAGTGGCTTCCATGCCTCAGCCACCTGCCCCTGACCCCCGACAGTCCCCAGCCCCAGGAACGCCCACCCCTCTCCGCCTGCCTCTTGTTTGCCATCACTACCCGTCTTCCCAACCACTACCCAGCCACTGTCTTGCACCCCAGAGGCTGTGTTTCTTCTGGTTTCGTCTCTCAGTCCCCGTGGAGCTGGGTGGCCCCTAGCAAAGAAGCCCTGCTGCCACCAGGAAACAACAAGGGGGGTCTTCGTGCCTGGACGTGCCGCTCCTTCCTGATAGCCCACCTGATGGCCTGTCCACCCTGCACACTGAATGCCTTCCTGACCCAGGGAAACTTGTCATTCAGGGGATTCTTTGCCATCTCGTTTCCCAGAGAGTCCCAAGGGCTTCAGACATGTCTGAATCTCACTTCTGGCTTAAGTTCTGTTAAGCGGAATCCCGGGAAAGTCAAGAAAGATGACTGAACACCAGTTTAGGTGACTTTGAACATCTGATCGCAAGTGGTTTTGTCTGCCTGGAGCACACCGAGATCCCCCTGGGAGCCAATACACAAATCCACCCCACACCATGCCTGAGTCTCGAGTCATCCAAGACACTCCCTATCTCTTACAAAACAAGTTTTACTCAATTATATCCTAATACCCTGCAACTCAAAACTCCCATGTTCTTTAGCTGTAATTAGGAGGAGAAGCAGCAAAATATTAGAAAGGCTCTTCCCTGGACTAACTGTCTAGATCAGAGAAAAGGCATAAAGCTCACTACATTTCTACACATTCTGACTCAACCAAGAGCCCAAGATGTGAGTTTCACGTACCCAGTGTTTTGGCTACTTCCAACCCTTGTAGACCCGGGTCTGTTTCTCCTAGCACAAAAACACTGCTGGGCTTGGAAGAGTGATTGCGGGACGATGCAGTTCTGGGCTCACTGTGCAAACCTACTCGGAGCTGGTCCAGAACCTTCCTTCCGGCAAGGGGGCTTCACTGCACCGGCACTCAGATGACACCAGGGCCTTACCCACGTGGAGTAACATCGTGCAACTAAAACATGCCTTCTCCCAGGAAAGAGTGATTACTGGGTATCGACCACTATGAAAGAAACCACCCCAAAACTTAGAGGCATAAGGTGATGGTGGTTCATTCTCTCTCTTGATTCTGAAGGTTGTTTTCTCCACCTGTTTACCTGGGCTCGCTCATGTGGTTGCATTCGTTGGAGGGTCAGATGGGTGGAAAGGGTCAAGGTCAACGTGTTCACTGCTACTGGCTCTGAGCTGGAGTGCTTCATTCTCCTCCATGTGGCCTCTCATCCCCCAGGAGGCTGGCCTGGCTTCCTTACGTGATGGTCCCAGGGCAGCATTCCAAGGTGGCAAAACCAGAAATCGCCAGGCCTTCTAAGGCTTAGCTTTGGAGATCTCATAGCGCCACCTCTGATGCTATCTGTTGGTCAAAGCAAGCCGCGTGTCATGCCCAAGGGAAAGAGACAGATTTCACTTCCTGGTGGTGGCACGGTCGTATCGTTAAGGGATCACGGGTTCACTTGTTGCAGCCATGTTTGAAAACATTTGGAGTAGCAAGACAGGCATGAAGACTTCCTGAACAATCCCTTGTCTTGTGAGGAAGGTCATGTGGGTGAAGCCGGTATCTCTCTCTAGACAAAGGCCTTCTTTACTGATTAAAAACAACAACAGCAACCGGGGAATCTTCAGTTTAGGGTTCAGAATTGAGCTTCTGCCTTTAATTAGTTAGAACTATTTAGGTTGCAAGCGTCAGAAACTCCATTTAGACTAGCTTCAGCTGAAAAGGGAAATGTTCCAGAGATCATGTATCCCAGTGGCAGGCATGTGGTGGCCTTGGGAGCAAAAGGAACCAGAGGCTCAAGGCTCCAGGACTCTTTTCATCTCCACTTTCCATTTCTCTGATGACCTGGCTTCCTTCTCTCTGCTTGTGGATGGCAAAAATGTCTTCCAACGTGTCCTGCATTTCATAAAACTACGTGGGAAGGAAGCTGGGCATGGTGGCTCATGACTGTAATCCCAGCACTTTGGGAGACCAAGACAGGAGGATAGCTTGAGCCTAGGAGTTTGAGAGCAGCCTGGGCAACATAGCGAGACCCTGTCTCTGCAAAAAATAATTTTTAAAAAAGTATATGGGTGTGGTGGCTTGTGGCTCTAATCTCAGCTACTCAGGAGGCTGAGGCTGGAGGATTGCTTGAACCCAGAAGTTCAAGGCTGCCGTGAGCTGTGATTTTGCCACTGCAATTGAGTCTGGGTAACAGAGTGAGGTCCTGGCTCTAAAAAAAAAAAGCCAGGCTCGGTGGCTCAGCCTGTAATCCCGTGCCTTTGGGAGGCTGAGGTGAGTGGATTGCCTGAGCCCGCGGGGCCTGGGCAACTTGGCGAGACCTCATCTCTACAATAAATCAAAAAATGAACCGGGCGTGGTAGCGCGCACCTGTAGTTCCAGCTACTCGGAAGGTTGAGGCGGAAGGCTCGCCGGAGCCCAACAGGTCGAGGCTGCGGTGGCCGGGAGCGGCCACTGCACTCCAGTCTGGGCGACGTAGTGAGACTCCAACTCAAAAAAAAACTGGGGAAAGAAGTCATTAACCAATGAGTTAGAGGCATATCTGTAGACTAATGAACTATGGGTGGGGACAGGACCAGGTGATATCATAAAAGCTGCCACAGAAACGATGTGAATGGAGGCTGGGGAATCCCAGAAGGAAAGAATATGCTGCTGGTCAGGCCAAGCCAAGAGCATCTACTCAGTGGCCCTCAGATGTGGCATGGAGCAGTGGTTAGGAGAACAAAGCCCAGAGTTCAACTGCCAGGGATGGAGTTCCAATTCCACCCCCTGTGCTCTGAGTGTAAGTTATTAAATCCTCTGCACCTTCATCTCCTCATCTGTGAAATGAGCATAAGCGTTCTTACACAGTTGTTAGGGTAAAAATGAGTTCATAGATATGCTATGACTTGAATATTTGCTCCCTCCCAGACTCGCATTGAAATTTAATCCCCAGTGTGGCAGTTTTGGTGAATAGAGCCTTTAAGAGGTGATTGGGTCATGAGTAGGTTAATCCATTCATGGACTTGATGAATGGGTTGTCATGGGGGTGCACTGGTGGCTTTATCCAAAGAGAAAGACACACCTGAGTAGCACGCTCAGCCCCCGCCTCATGTGATGACCTGTGTCACCATCTGCAAGATGCACTCCCTCAGCCTTGGACTTCTCAGTCTCCAGAATGGTAAGAAATAATTTCCGCCTTTTTTCTTTTGAGTCAGTGTCTCACTCCGTTACCCAGGCTGGAGTACAGTGGCATCATCATGGCTATCACAGCCTTGACCTGCTGGGCTCAAGTGCTCTTTCCTCCTCAGCCTCCCAAGTATCAGGGACTACAGGCATGTGCCACCATACCCGGCTAATTTTTAAAATTTATTGTACAGACAATGCCTTGCTATGTTGCCCAGGCTGGTCTCAAACTCCCGGACTCAAGCAGTCCTCTCTCCTCGGCCTCCCAAAGTGCTGGGATTGCAGGCGTGAGCCACCCCACCTGCCTCCTTTTCTTTAATACATTACCCTGTTTCGGGTATTCTGTTACAAGCCCCAGAAAATGAACCAAGACGATATGCAAAACTTCTTGAGCAATGTCTGATCCCATAGTATGTGCTTACAAACTGTTAGTTATTATTCACAGAAGGAACAGATTATATAATACGGATTATATTTGTATGATATGAGACAATATATAGAAGGCTAGAAAAGTCTTTTTTTGTTTCCTGGGGACTCAAATGATTAATTTAGGGGAAAGGGTGCCTTCGGGGTATTTTGTCTGCTCAAGAAATGCCTTCTGGGATTCACAGAGAAGACGTCGACTGTCTCTCTTCCAGTGGAGTATGGGGAATGCCTGTCCTGAGTCTGTCACTGCTCTGTGCACGCCGTGGGCTGGTCCACTCAGAAAATAACTTTCTGCAGTCTTCCCCAATCCCCTCAACTTCTACCACCAAACAACCTCCCAACACATCCCAAATTGATTCACGGTTTATTCCGCTGTGGGTCAAAGGATAGGAAAGAACTAATCCTGAGTGATCTCATGGGCAGAGCCGTAGACTAAAACCTGCACTCAGGTGTGAGTTTTGCAGGATATTTGATATTGGACCTGTTTTTTGTGGGGTTTTTTCTTCACTAACTCATACATAGCTTGGCTCCATGTCTCCCCGCCTTTGCCAAAATGAACTTTTCTTGAATCATCTTGGGAGAAAAAATCCTTATCTCCGAAGGGGCTAGCTCTTTCAACAGCTACCATGTTGTATTGTCCTCCCAGGGTGGCTGAGGCCTCAGAGGAGCGCAGGCCGCAGTTTCCAAAGTAAACAGGACCCACAGAGAGCCCTCCCGGGTCCCTCAGAGAGACAGCTGAGTGAGGCTGGTTGTCCAGCCCTTCAGGAAAACATTTGAACACAGCTGTTGTCCTTCTTCCTGCCACCCATGTGGTTGTGTTTTTAAATATGGCTCGAACTTGAAGCAGTTTCCACTTATAAAAATTCTTTCGCAAAACGCTCCTTCCAATAACAATATTCCCATGTGTGCCTTTTGCTTCTGATATTTTTCTTATAAATTAATCTGCTGAAACAGAGTCCTCTCTTTGGTGTCCGCAAATGACCCCGCCCCCACCCTGCGGTTTTGGGACCTCCTGCTTTGGCACCGGGACCCAGAAAGATTAGGCTGCCTCCTTTCCATTCCTGGGCGCTTATCTGACACGATGACGACAGTCTGTGCCGTGCTCAGGCCAGATGTGCAGCACGGTGTCCACATGGCTGCTGGGGCTGCCCAGCAGGCTTCAGAGGCTTGCCAGCCCAAAGAGTGCCCGGGCAGGTGGTCTCCAGGGGACACCTCATATTTCCTGTCTTCCTCCCCCTCCACCACCTTCTACCTCTGGAGAGTGGGAAGACTGGAAGCCTTGGAAGCCTTGGAAGTCTCTGTGGCCAAATACCACTGACCCCTGCTGCAGTGGTTTCCATCTGGGCTGAATGTTTCAAAATCCCGGTATCAAGCCCCGTCCATGCCCATCAGATGGGACTCTGGGCAGTTAGGACCCTGCCAGGAGTGCTTTTGGAAGCTTTCGGTGTCTCCAGTTGCCTCCAGGCCTGAGAACCTCTGCCCCATCCTCCCTCCCCAGGATGCAGGACTATCTGCCAATGACTGATTCCATCCAACTGACTAGCCCTGTAGGGATTTGACTGTCTTAATGTGCTGCTCCCTCTGAAGGTGTTTTCTCTCTGTCCTAACGGGATCTAGTCAGTTCAATGACTGTGCAGCTAGAATTGTATGGTGCCTCTTTGTTCCAAAGGGTAGTACACTCCCAGATTTAGAGATGAGGTGAGGACAAGGATACTCTTCTTTGGGTCATTGCAAATTCTTTGCAGTCACTGCACAGTGACAGCTAGAGTCATACCAATTCGTGTTTTAGTTTCTTTGTCAACACTGCATTTTTTTCTAATATGAAGAACAAAAGAGGCCCAAACAGAAGTTTTAATTATAGACCACGTACAGTGGCTTACATCTGTAATTGCAGCAATTTGGGAGGCTGAGGCAGGAGGGCCTGCTTGAGCCCAGAAGTTCGAGACCAGCCTGGCAACAGAGCAAGCCCTTGTCCCTACAAAAAAAAAATTAATTAGTGGGGCATGGTTATGTGTGCCTCTGGAAGCTGAGCCAGAAGGATTGCTTGAGCCCAGGAGGTTGAGGCTGTGGTAAGCCATGATCGTGCCGCTGCACTCCAGCCTGGGTGATAGTGAGGTGAGACTCTGACTCAAAATAAACAAACAAACAAATAAATAAATAACATATGTATATGTGTGTTTAATATATATGCATACATACATACATGTGAACAAATATATAAATTTATATATACATGCAATTTATATCCTTACGTTTGTATACACATATATGTGCACGCACGCATGCACACACACACACACACACACATCCCTAGAAATTATTCCCAAGTGACGCTGGATTGAGTTACAATTTTGGAATGGAAGGCTGGACAGTTGACTCTCCTTCCTAGAGCCATGAGCGTCTTTAATGGGAATTCTGGGAATTTAATGCCAAAGAAAATCACAGTAAGGTAGGCTGAATCAAAGAAAATCATCTGCAATTAACCAATGACCAGAAAGCCTTAATTTAAAAAAAAAAAACATTTTAAAATGATGGAACTTGAGTTTGACAGAGGACATAATTTGGAGGGTAGATATTCCATTTGAAATGTGAGGACAAGGGTAGGGACTAGGCAGGCTCTGCCGGGCTGATCATACCCTGCAGCAGAGACAGCTCCCACCAAAGGATCCCTCGTCTGTGAGGCCCAGAACCTAGCAAGTTTCTCGAGGTGCAGGGCCTCCCTGTTCATCTTGTTCTTGTCCAACAAGGGGCCAGCCTCTTAACCAGGTGCCACTCAATATTATTTGGAAAAAAATAAACAGATGAACCCAATATGTTCAAATTTTCATAACAAGACTTGTGAATAGGTTTTATGTCCAGGGTAAATTTCAAAATATTATACACTACACATGTACTATCCCACAATTCCTTCAGCCAACTTAAATTTAATTAGTTATTTTCCTCTCTGATTCTTTATTTCTTAAGGGCTATCATGACAAAAATCGCTGAAACACTTTGATCTATAAGGACAAAAATAATTTGAAAAGAGAGTAAGCATGAAGTGCCTTACTGTAGGTTCTAATATTCAGGGGCATGAAAGTTTTTTGTTGTTTTTTTTGAGAGTATGAGACTCTTCATAAAACGGTAGTCCAATTGGCTTCTTCCTACCTATAAATGGGTATTGCAGGGAGACGGGGAAGCCATACACACATACATTTATGGAGGAAAGATATTTTAAATATATTTCAACCAATAATAATGTAAAAATACCCAGGAGACTTGTGATTTGGAGCCAGAAGGAGTCTATGAGGTGAGGTTATGTCTGCCCTAACCCCCTTTGAAGCACTTGGAAATGTGGCAAATATAGAATAAACCCAATAATCTGGAAAGGTGGGAAAGGAGGGAGGGTTTTTACCCTCTGTGACTTAGGCTCCCTCTGTCTTTTGAGAGAAAGTGAAGTGTGTGTCTAAGCAAGAAACATTCTGGTCCTTTCAGGCAGGGGAGATTCCGAGTGCTAGAGAGAACGAAAATGATTTTGTAATCATAGCATTTCCAGTGCCACAGGAATGCCCAAGATTTTTCAGGCTAGATTAATTAAACCAATGATTCTTTCCTGCATTCTAATAAGACTGTTTATTTCTTGAGAAAACTAAAGCAATTTATTTCTGAGGAGCAAATAGTCCTGATAGGAGCACTTCAGCCTCCTCTGTCGGAGTCGGGACTGAACAAAATCCAACAATCAGAATCGCAGAGACTTTATTTCGTGGACAGAGATGTTTGGGTTTTTTAATTACGTATACACATTTACGGCTTTCTTAGGCCACCCATAACTTACAAATAAGACAGCCTCATGGATTTATTAATGAGTTGTTTAGAACTCAGAGAGCATCCTGGGTCCAGTATCCTTGGGCTGTAACCTGCCCTGTGTGTTTTATACTTCAGAATCACCAAATTCACCACTCCTCTGACTGGCTTTGTCTTTTAGGCCTCCATGTATTTGTCCAGACTCTTACCTCTGCCTAGAATTCCCTTCCTGCATTTCTCCACTAAGCAAACAGTTTAAAACCTGGAGTCACCTTTACTAGAAAGATGTCCTCGATCCCACAGATAGATTTCATTCTCCAGCTCATTTGTCACCTCATGCAGCAGCTACTAGAACATGTAAGCACACCGTATTATTGACTTTCTTTCTACAAGTCTGTTCCCTTCACTGTGCTCTGAAACCCTTCAGGGAAGCGATTAAGTTTTATTCATTTCTGCACATCTGCTGCCTAGGCCAAAGACTCTTTGGCTGCTGGTCGAGGTGCAATCAAGCAGGAAAGTTCCAGCAAAATGAAGTCTCAGTAAATGAAGAAAAAAAGACATGAACCCAGGAAAAAAACCATAAGAGCAGTAATGGCAAGTCCAAGGATGACATCTGTGCAATAGACTCTGAGATAAAACAGAATGAGGCCAAAGAAATCCCAGGAGAAAGGCCTTTGTGACAAAGGGGAAAAAAAGACAGTACCTGATGTAATGGTGATTTGGTGGGAGGGGACACGCTAAAGCTATAATAATGGCAGATAGTACCAAAAAAAAAAAAAAGAAAAATGCTAGTCAAAACTCCAGTAAAAACTAAAAACTACATGAAAAGAAATGGTTCATTTCTTGTAGCCAGAGTGAACAATATTCACATAGTTATAAACATAAAAATTGTGGTTAACTACAATCATGACATACCTGTATCAGGACAGAGGTGAAGAGGAAACAAATAACTAAGTTAGAGCCAAGAAAAGCTGAGCTGAAGTAGTTACTGGTGCTGGGTCTTATGGAAATGCTCCTTAAAAGGTCAGGAAAATGTGAAAAATTCCCCTTTTCCCCCTTTCTTGTCTCTTTCTTTACAGAAGTAGGGACTCTGAGGTTGCTATGGTGGGTCTACAATCATATGGATCCAAGTTTCTTCTGTCTCTCTGCTCCTTGCATCTGAATTCTTTTCTGTGAGAGAGAAACAAATCTTTATCTTGCTTAAGCAGCTTTTGTTGGATTGCTGTACTGGCAGCTGAACACAATTGCTATCTGATATGGGATACGTTGCTTACTATTTAAATATATGGATGTAACCGTGCAAAAAAACATAGCTCCCTCTCCAGTTGTGCTACACGGTTGGGGGCATGTACAGGTTGGGGGGTTTGTGGGAGATAAGACCACACTGTTGACGCATGTGTGCCCCATGTTGAAGGGTGGTGAGGGAGGTCAGGACAGCCAGGCTGAGTCAAGAGGTACATTCCCCAGCAGCAGCTTTTCCTGACTCCTAATAGGATACACGTGTCTGGCCATTGATTTAAATATCAGCTTGAACTATGGAACCACTGTTTGGGTGAACTAGGCTGGACACTGCTGACTAAATGCTAAAACTGATACTCTTCTATCTTTTTTTTTTTTTTTGAGTTGGAGTCTCACTCTGTCACCCAGACTGGAGTGCAGTAGCCGCTCTCCGGCAATCCTTCCACCTCAGACTTCCAAGTAGCTGGAACTACAGGCACGCGCTACCACGCCCGGCTGATTTTTTGATTTATTGTAGAGATGAGGTCTCGCTGCCCAGGCGGGTCTTGAACCCGCGGGCTCAGGCAATCCACTCACCTCAGCCTCCCAAAGGCGTGGGATTACAGGCTGAGCCACCGAGCCCGGCTTCTTCTATCTTTTTGATTGCCCCTCCTCTCTCCTGCTTATGTTCTCTGTTGAGTGGTCAGCCTTCTGCATTCCCACTATCCCCAGTAGGGATGTTGTGAATGGTAGTTCAAGTCAAGCACTAAACTAGATATCAACTTAATTCTTTTTCTTGAGAAAAAGAATGCCTTTTTCTAAGTCACAGAAAGGCCCTGTATGGATGAGGGGCCCCCATCTCCCCGTTGCTCTTAAAAGAAATGGTCTGTCTCCACTGATCTCACTGAACCAATCCATGATGACCTCTCCTTGTATAGACGCCCTAGCCATGGGGCACGTCTCTGTCTTTCTCACATTTATCAAACCTGCTTCCCTCTTGGCACCCTTAGGTTTGTCCTTTTCTCTGCCTGGGATGTTGTCCTCTATGTTTCCATTAGTTGGGTTTCTGCACAAATATTGTGTCTCTACCAAACCCTCCAAAATCACCCCATCCAACGTGGCCTTCCCTTGGGCTCCATCCTGTTACCCTATTTTATTTCTCTCACAATGCTTATCAGAATCTGACATTTGCTTGTTTATTTACTTGTGTGGTGTCTGCCTTCCCCATTAGCTTGTAAACTCTGTGAGAAGGGGCATTGTCTGCAGAAGGTTGGGTTCTCTGGAAAGAGGATTGTCTGCTGAGTATGAAGATTTACCAAGAAGCACTCTCAGGAACCCCACATGGGAAGGGTGGGGCGTATCAACAGACAGAAGAAGGAGTCATGCCACAGTTGGTTCAACAGAAACCTCAGCCAGCCCTACAGAAATTTCTGAAGATGGGGATCCCTGAAGAGTTTTTCCAAATGAGGATGTATAGTTCTAGGCCCTGTAGCCCTCATTGGTCAGATGCTGGGTGTGGGCTGCTCTCTGCTGCTTTCTGAAGGAAGTAACCTGTAGCTCAGGTGGCCCCCCAAAGGGCTGACAGCTGTAGACTATCTATCACCTGCACCCCCAGCAGCATCGTTCCTTCAGGAGGACACGGGGCCCTGTCCAGCACCTCTGTCTTGTCCATAACTACATCTCAAGTGCTAACAATAGTACTTGGTCCATAGGAAGTGCCCAACAGGTTTTTAACAGATAGATGAGCAAGGGATATACAGGTCTTGATGGTTTGAGAATCAGCCTGTCTTCTTCAAGTAACCATTGCATGACTCTGAGACAAAACATTGAGGATAAGGTCAAAGAAAGTTCCAGGAGAAAGACCTTTGTAAGGAAGAAAAAAGAGAGAATACCTTATATAATGGAGACTTGGTGGAAGGGGAAAGGCTAATGTTATAATAATGACAGACAGTATTTTTTTTTTTAAAAAGGCTAGTCAAAACTCTAGGAAAAACTAAAAGCTACATGAAAGGAAATGGTTCATTTCTTGCACCTGGGGTAAGCAATATTCACATAGTAATACACATAGAGTAATACACATACACACATAGTAATACACATAGAGTAATATACATACACACATAACTATAATCATGATATATCTGTATCAGGACAGAGGTGGAACTCTACATCATTATATTTCAGTTTATATTTTAATCCCTGCAGGCCATGTTACTTTGTTAATCTTGGAGCAGATAATCATACAGGGGACAGATCTTCACTGTTCCTTACCAGAAAAACAGAGCCTAAGAGAGACACACATCTGATCAAGCCTCCCACAGGGGTTCTCTGTTTGTCCACAATGGCTGCCACGTATGGTTGGCTTCCCCCAGCTCTATCGCATCCCTGGCTGTGGACTTACTCTCACATAGTACAAAGCAAAGGTACTTCTATTCCAGAAATTCCCCTAGCAAGTCCTTACCTGACCAGGGCAGCCTTTGAATCTGACCCCCCTACCTCCCAAAGACTACTCTACTGTAACAAGGCCCTTCATTTAGCATAGAAGATGACTCATCAAAGAACACAATACAGGCCTTCTTCTCTTAGTATAGCTTCTTTTTGCACAGATATTAACATGTATTCAGACGAAGGTAAACGTTACATTCAAACCTCTGGAGCATTTGAAGTGCATCTTATTAAGAAATTCAAGTCAAAGGGGACAGTCAGAAACTGTCCTGGGAGCATGAAGTCTTTGAAACAATCATGAGCATCCTTTTTAGGGTGAGCACCCCACAAGCACTGGAGCACCACAAAAACCCCTCAGGTGCTGTGCATTCAGCATTCTGACCTGCGGAAGCCTCTGGTCTGTTCCCAATGTTTCTGGTCCCATCTACTCTGGCACAAGATAGGTTTGACCATCCCCACCTCCTTTGAAGTCAGGCATGGCCAGGTTGCTTGTTCTTGCAATGCAGTGTGGGTGGGAGACATGCAGGTCATTTCCGGGAGGAAGCTCCAAGAACCAATGTGTGAGATTCTTCTAGTCGCCTTTGTCCTGCCTTGTCAACGGCATTAGTATGTTTCAAGATGGTGCACCCATCACCTGGGTCCCTGCGTGACCAGAACACTGATATGCAAAGGACAATAAGTGTCACACGAAACAAAACCCTTCATTGCTTAACCACAGAGACGCGGGGATTATTAGTTCCTGAAGCATCACCTCCTCCATTCTGGCCAATCAATCCCTTCTTGTCTCTGGTCACCTTGGTAAGTCCAGACTGACATCTGAAAGCTACTTTCAAAGTGCCTCACGCACATTTGGGTGCCTTTTCCAGTTACCCTGATATCTCTCTCCCCAGACATCCCAGTGATGATCCCTCTACTCTGAGAGATTCCAAGTCAGCATTCTATGAGTATCCCACCCTCAACTGCTCTGACCCTGGCTTCTCTTGCCCTCTAGGTGTTGACCTCCACCCCCATCCTGCTTCCGGACACAGCCCAGAGATGAGAAGCCACTGGCCGGAGCCACTTCCACCGGGTTTTCTCGTCTGCTCTCTCACACTCCGCCCCCCTTTCCCTTGTGCATCTCAGAGTCAATGTCTTCCTAAGGAGAGAGAAAATGAGACCTGTCTTGCTTTAACATTCACGAACATGTCTAGGTAATTTGTTTCCCCAGTCTCCTGTCCCTATTCCTAACTTCAGTGTGTGACTCTAACTTCCTTTAAAATATGACTCAAAACTCACCTCATTCGGGAAACGTTTCAGGGCTGCGTGCACACAATACACATGAATTAATTCATTCCTTTGCTTGTGGCCACCCGGAACTTAGCTATTCAAGTGAACTGTGTTCATGTTCCCTTGTTGATGAGCTCTTTTGTAAATGTGTTCTTTGGATTTCTATGCTGCCTTTTCAGACTAGATTTTACATGTAGGATTAGCAAAAAGAGCTCAGCGTTGACATACAAGGAGATAAATGAATCTTTCACTGAGAAATATGAAAATAACTTGCTTCAGAAACCATAAAGAAGTTACTTGACTGGACCCTTCTCAGAAGCTAAATCTCCCATTTTTCCAAGAGTTTGTCAAACACAGATCTTAGGCATCCAAATAAATATTTTTAACTAGTCCATGAGACACATTTTTCTGAGGCAAGATTTTCAATTATTTTCAGTGGGTTACTATTATAGACAACATTTGACACAAGTATTTCATTTTGCAACATAGTCAATGTTTGATGATATTATTCATTCATTCATTATTTTACAAAAACACTTAGGAGACACCTACTGGAAATGTGTTAAACGTGAGGTACACAAAAGAAAATAGGAGCTGCAATTTCTGCTTCTGTAGAAGGTGACATTTAATTATTCATCCAAGAGGAAGAGGCAAAGGAAAGGCACCTTCAAGGCGCCAATCACCCTGAGAGCAGCCGGGGGACCAGACAGATTTGGGCACTGAATTTTACCAAATGCAATATTTGGCTTCTTAAGTCTCTGTGGGTTTTTATTGTTGTTTTGTTTGTTTGTTACTGCTTATTTGTTTGTTAAAACCAGGGTCTTACTCTGTCACCCAGACTGAATGCAGTGGCACGATCATGGCTCACTGCAGCCTCAATCTCCCAGCCTCAGAGGATCCTTCTACTTCAACCTCCTGAGTAACTGGGACTACAGGAGTGCACCACCACACCCAGTTCAATTTTTACTTTTTTGTAGAGACGAGGTCGCATTATGTCGCCAAGGCTGATCTTGAACTACTGGGCTCAAGCAAACCTTCCACCTTGGCCTCCCAAAATGCTGGGATTACGGGAGTGGACCACTGTGCCCGGCCATAGCTTCTTCATTCTTAAGCCATCAGATATAGAGTAGGGATCAAGGTGCGAAACCAGTGGCAGATGCCATGTTTCTAAGCTACGTACAGAGTGGGAATATGAAGAAATGTTGCTCATTTCTTTTTCTTTGTCTTTTTCACTGCATTTGACTGCTGCTCTTAACATCCATTGCTTCCATCTGTTGACCATCATAGACACAAGTCGGGGTGACTGCCTGGTCTACAATGACTCCCTCAATGCCTCTGGCCTTTTTTGAAAAGTGAGCATGTGACCCAGAGTGGGGCATTTATGGTACCACCTGTCTCTGACCACAGAGGAGAGGTGAGGACACAATTTAAAGGGTACTACTCCTCAATGACCTTCTTGGGACTGGGTGAATTGGGGCGAGGCAAAAGAAGCTCTGTTTTCCTCCCTACCTGGGATGCCGTTGAGCCCAGAGTCTGAAACTGCTAGTGGCCATGGTGGCAGGCTGGTGGGGACAGTGGGGATTGGAGAGGATGAATCCAACAGAGCACGCCACCTTCCTCTTGGCTTGGGTACTCAAACTGCAAATGCATGCCTCTCCTTTTTTCATAAATAAGGTCAAACTGGACTTCGATCATTTTCAACCTAACAATTTTAATGGCAGAGGCCAACAAATGTTGAACCCTTTACACCGTCTCATTTAACCCTCACAAAAGACCTATGAGGCAGTTTTTATTAACTCCATTTCATAAATAAAGAATCTAAAATTCCAGATTTTACCACATATCTTTACTATCATAATAACATTCTTTCCTTCTTTTCAACCAAAGAGCTTCTGTTTTTTTAGATTCCAAGTTATATTTCTTTATTCAAAATGCTTCAACATCTTCTCATGCCCTCAGTCATTTTTTTTTTAATTCTCTTTTTTTCTTCACATGAAGAATTTTGTTGAACTTTTGTGCCATTTTCTCATTCATTCAAGAAAATATATATTGAGGCCAGGTGTGGTAACTTATGCCTGTAGTCTCAGCACTTTGGGAGACTGAGGAGGGAGGACTGTTTGAGCCCAGGAGTTTGTGACCAGACTGGGTAACATAGCAAAACCTCATCTCTACAGAAAAAAAAAACTCAAAAAATATGTTAGACATGGCGGCACACGTCTGTAGTCCCAGCTACTGAGGAGGCTGAGGCAGAAGGATCTCTTGAGCCCAAGAGGTCAAGGCTGCAGTGAGTTGTGATTATGCCACTGCACTGCGGGTTGGGCAACAGAGGAAGACCCTGACTCAGAATCAAGAAGGACTAGAGAGAGAGAGAGAGAGAGAGAGAGAGGAGAGACAGAGAGAGAGAAACTCTAATAAGCCAGGTTCCATGCTGAATTCTGTTGGTACAACCGTGAGCAAAGCAGGCGTATGCTCTATCTGCTCAAAGCTTCAAGATCAGTAAAGAAGTAAGACAATTAGGCAGTTACAATCTAGGTGGCTCTAAACTGTGGAGAAGGAAGGACATGGTGCTGGGAAAGCCCACAGTTGGGGTACTTTATCTACTTTGTCCAGGAGGAAAGGCCTGTGCCACCATCTGAAAGACATCTCTTTCTTGATGTCACTTACTATTATTCTTTGTTATCTGTTTCACACATCATTTGTTTTTCCTTGTTCTTTTCTTCCACCCACAGCTTTTATTTGTTTCTTTTTATTTATTTATTTGTTTTTGAGTCAGAGTCTAACTCGGTGGCCCAGGCTGGGGTGCAGTGGCACACTCACGGCCACCGCAGCCTTGTCCCGCCAAGCTCAGGTGATCCTTCTGCCTCGGCCTTCCAAGAAGCTGGAACTACAGGTGCATGCCACCATACTCCCGCTAATTTTTTGGTTTACTGTAGAGACAAGATCTTGCTAAGTTGCCCAGGTTTGTCTCGAGCCTCTGGACTCAGACAATCCTCTCACCTCGGCCTCCCAAAGTGCTGGGATTACAGGCATGAGCCACCACGTAAAGTCACTCACAGTTCTTTCACCCAAGTTATTTGGTTTAGTGGAGTCCAATAAGCATTTACAGAACATCTAACAGCGGTCAGAAATCTAAGGAGAATTTGACAGACTCAAGAGGAGACAGAAGCTACAAAGAGCATTTGGTAGAGTCTGGAACCTTCCGCTGCTAGTTCCCTGGGCTGCTGGGGGAGCCTAAGCGAGGGGCCCTCCCCTTCCGTGACATCCCATGGCTCTCTCTGTGGCTACCTCTCCTCCTTTCCCCAGTCCCTGGCCTGCACCACCTCACTCCTGTCCCTTGTCAACTTCTTCATCTCCACACCCACAAAGCGACACCTCCCCACTTCCTCATCCCACCCCTAATCCAACTGAAGCAAAGAATACGAATATAAACAAAGTGGTTGAATTTATCTTTTTTTTTTTTTCAGCAAAACACACTTAGGCCAACAAGAACCCAAGGCATGAAGCAGGCCCCTGTGGAATTTGAATGTGTTGCACTGAAGACACAACTACACCTAAGACAAAACTTCCACCACCCACCTTTTCTGGTGGCCTCGTGCCTCGGATGGCTTCCTGTGTGTCCCTCTCATCCCCTTCCTTCACGCTGTGGCTTTTATTTTTGAAGTTCCTTTATCTCTACATCTCTCCTGCCAAAGAGAGATCCTAGGATGGGGGTGGCATGAATGAACTGCTGAAATACTGAATGGGATCCTTGGGATATGTAAGGAGGGATTAAGAGGGTATAAAATCCACTTGGCCCTCTTTGTTCGACTGCTCATTTACTTTTCTCTGTCCTTGGTTTTGCTCCTCCCAAATCACCATTGTCTGCCTAGGTTTCCTCCTTTTCCCGCAGGTCCCGGCATGCACTGAGTTGCACAGTCTGGTTGTTTCTTAGACAAGAGTCGCTGACTCTCCAAATGCGCATATAACCAACCAGGAAGAAAGGATGGCTTGTTTGGATGCAGTCCATTGAGCCTGCATAACCTGGGCTTCTCCATTAACTCTTCCTGGAATTTAAAACATGTAAGAGCGAAGACTTTGAAAATATCAACGTAATCCAGGCCTCCATACAACATAATCCAATGGAAATAATGTTTATAGCAACAGCACCCACCAGGGTTCACAAGCCATGGCTGAAATGTTACTATTGTGCCGTGAAAACCTGCAGCCTCCCCACTATGGCATCAAAACATGAGTGTGAACTGAATTACACTCTGTTTTCCTTAAATCCCAAGGGGCAGCCATCATGAATATAAGCAAGTCACTTTGATTATTTTATTTTACAAAAATGCACCTGTCCGTTTTAAACTCAAAGTATGATTTCCTCTTTAATATTTAGCCTCTTTCAGCAGAAGACTATATTAAGCAAAGGAAACCCCAATAGCTTATCTAAAGAGAAGCATTGATAGCATCCTAGATAAGTTAGGAAGGACATGCAAAGTCATGAAGCCCAAGTAATTGTCTCCTCCTTGGTCTTTCTGCTTCAGGTCTTGGCACAGATCTGGGATTTTAATCAAGTTATTCACTTCTCTTTCCACCCATCCTGGGTGTTCGTGATGACTTTGTTCTCTGATGTCTAGGATACCTGGTATTACTGACTTTTCCTGAGTCCTACCTTACCTGCATTTTTTCAGACATTCCCTTCACCTCCCTGGGCTTCTCCCTCACTGGGCTTCCTGTGAGCCCAGTGACTGCCTTTTTCTGGCATCCTGGAAAGCGCGTAATTCTGGTTTGTGATCATTAAAATGACTACCCAGCAAAGGTGAGCACAGGCATTCACCCTGGGTCCAGAAGGCAATGCCAAGGTGAACCAGCCCTCAGCAATCACTAGAAGTCGTGGGGCTTGCCCTCGACCACAGTGCTGGAGGGGTGCCCGGAAGACTCACCTGAGCTCACCTGGCTGAAGAATCCACTCACCTCTTGTGCTTCTCCTGCCAAACTCTGTCGGAAGCCAAGACGTCCTGGCTAGCATTTCCACGGTATTAGTCACCGTCATTTAATCTCAAGGAGAATGCCCAGGGCCCCCCCCCCGAACCTAAGGGAATTAGGCACAGAAGTGGATCTGCCGGTCGCGAGACAAGTCTTCCTCGAATGGCCACGCAGTTAGCGAGGCTCAAAGCTCACACTATCTGGATTCAAACACTTGCTTTGCTGTTGACTAGCTAGGTGACCCGGCAAGTTTCTCAAACTCCCTGAGCTTCATGACTTCGTATGTAAAGAGCTTGCAAGAGTGTCTGGCACACAGCAGGGGATAAACAAATGCTCACTGTTTGTATCATGGCCAACTTCATCACTTTTGGGTCAGATTCTGAGCTTAGTGAAATGAATGATGAACTAATCTGCACGTTTAGTTCGGTCAAATATTGCTAAAATAACAAAAACTCATGTTCGGGGAGCCTGATTATGTGCCCATGTGCCAAAAGCTGGGATGGAGCTCAGCAGGCACGGACATCAGTTAATGTTTCCGACAAGGCTGTGAGGTAGGGACCAGGATCGCCCGCCTTTCTACGTTGAGGAAATTGAGATTCTGAGAGGAACGGACCACCCAAGGTCATCTGGTTGATAAGGAGAGAAGCTCTTGATTCAGTTCTCTGATTCCACAGCCCTGTGTGCAAACCACCAGCAGACACTGCTTTCCTGCACAAGCCCGTGTAGACCAGGCTAAGCTCAATCCGTCAGGTATCAAATGAAGTGTAGCAAAGACCACGTCACGTGCATTTGTGGGTGTGCGTGCCTGTGTGTGTTTCTTTGTGTACTTCAATGAGATGTATTGGGTAGAAACAAAGCTTAGCCATTTCCCTCTTAGACACTGGTTCAAACCCATAAGATGGAGATGCCCAGAGGGCCCTTTGGAAGCACCCATGAGCCACCACGGCTCCCCCCGGGAAGGCAGTGGACTGCCTGCTTGGAGCCTCTGTCCCCTCACCCTTCCTTGCTGGTTCCTGACCTTGGCTTTGCTGTTTTTCCAACGGTCAGAGTGGCTGCTGAAGCTGTTCTCAAAAACACTTTCCACTCCCCTTCTCTCTTCATCTGAGCTATTCAGAACAGCACTGGTGCCATGTCACCGGGAACTGAGAGTGTGTGAGGGGAAACAGAGCTTTTTAAAAAAATGAGATGAACACATGGAAAGACCGTGGCATGTGGGTGAGTGTCAAGTCGCCCCTCAGTATCCGCAGGGGATTGGCACCAGGACCTCTGAGGACACCAGAATCCGAGGCTGCTCGAATCCCTGGTGCAAATTGGTATCGCGTTTAGGTATAACCTATGAGCATTCTCCCATGCACATTAAATAATCTCTAGCTGACTTATAAGACCTAATATAATGTAATGCTATGCAAATATTCATAGTTGTTAGACTACCATTTTAAAAACAGTATTATTTTATTATTGTATTGGTATTTTTTATTTAGAATATTTTCAATCCTTGGTTGGCTAAGTGCACGGATGTGGACCCCAGGGACACAGAAGGCTGACTCTACTAGTTGATGTTGCCACGGTTACCAAGAACGTAGTGGCTTAAAGTAACACAAATTTATTTTCTTTTTCTTTTCTTTTTTTTTTTTTTGAGTTGGAGTCTCACTCTGTTGCCCAGACTGGAGTGCAGCGGCCACTCCCGGCCACCACAGCCTTGACCTGCTGGGCTCTGGCAATCCTTCCGCCTCAGTCTTCCGAGTAGCCGGAATTACAGGTGCGCGCTACCACGCCCGGCTAATTTTTGATTTATTGTAGAGACGAGGTCTCACCAAGTGGCCCAGACGGGTCTCGAACCCATGGGCTCAGGCAATCCACTCACCTCAGCCTCCCGAAGGCGTGGGATTACAGGCTGAGTCACCGAGCCCGGCAGAAATTTATTTTCCTACAGTTCAAGACATTAAAAGTCCATAGTGGGTCTTAGGGGGCTTAAATCAAGGTGTCAACAGGACTCCCTTAAATCAGGGTGTCTGCAGGACTGCATTCCTCCTGGAGGCTCCAGAAGAGAACCCACTTCCTTGTTTGTCCAGTGTTTGACGGCCACCACGTGCCCTGGCTCAGAGCCCTTCCACCCGCATTCACACCACTCCAGCCTCCGTTTCCCTCCCACCTCAGACACTTCCGCTCCCCTCTGTCTCTTATAAGGACACCTGTGCTTACGCTGAGGCTGGGATAACCTCCCCATCATAAGATCCTTAATGCCACCATACCTGCAAAGTCCCTGTTGTCACATGAGGTTGCATATTCACAGGTTCGGAGGCTTAGGACATGGACACCTTCGGGGCCATTATTCTGCCTCCCACAGTAGGACATCTGTACGTGCAAGTTCCTGGGACTATCGATACGGTCCCTGTGTCGGTGCCTGCCCCAAGAACCCTCCCCTCGTGGTGGGAAGCAGTTTGCGGGACTCTTGCCTCCCCATAAAGCCTAATACAAACACACGGGTTTCACATGGGGAGCCTTCCTGAACGCTGTGTAGGTGGGAGGGAGGGTGTCTCTGTTTGTAGCCCCTAGCAGGTAGGTGGGCCCAGAAGGAAGGAAGGAGGAAGGGCAGGCTCTCCCACCGTCTTTCTGTTGTGAGCCATCGGCCAATCTCAAACGTCTCAGAGGGCTGAGAGTCCTGACTCTGAGGAAAGGGTAGCTGGAAACATCGCACACACCTCTCTACTGCCTGCTGTATTAGTCAGAAAGGTCTCATATGTGGCCTGACCCCCTTGACAAAGACATCCAGGACCTCCCCGAGGATGGGTCTGCAGTGAGACGGCGCATCTGCCCTTTCTGGGAAATGTCTGAACCGACTTTCTCCAGTCAGCCTATCCTGAATACATCCTGTATCTGGTGGACCATTCTTGAAGTGGTTTCTTTTTTAAATAGGCAAGACCTCCGGAGATGATGAAAGCTGTGGTTATCAGCTCACTGACCCACAAACGGTCTTACGTGGGACCAGAACCGTGGTCCACCCACACATCTGTCACAGCACCCAGAACTTTACCCTGGGCAACTGGCAACAGGTCAAATCTCAGCCCAACAAACAGTTACAGCAAGAGTCTTCAGTGTATCTCAATAAGTTCTCAGAGCTTGGACAGTCCCCTGGTTGTGATTTCTGGGGTATGGATGCCTTCTCTGGAAGCTTAGCATCCTTACGGTCTATGACTAGCTTCAAGCCCTTCATATGTAAACAAGTAGATTCACTCCCCTGCCCTGGGTAAACCACTTGGCTGTGTCTGGAATTCCGTGACCGTCTCATCTGGGCTCCTGTAGGCTCTGTCTGGCGTTGGCTGAACAGCCCTGCCCTCTCTTCTTGCTGGGAGGTTGTGCCTGGTGGAGGTAAGCTGCTGGACCACACAGGGACTATTAATAAACCGTGTGCTTCACGCTGCTGTCCAGGCCCGTACACCCATCATGAGCCAGCCCACCTTAACGACCGGATCTCGGCAGCTAATACCCCTAATCAGGTACCCCAGAACTGGCCAGAGTTTCCTTCTGTGTCTGGCAAGCTCTTTGCTTTTCAGTTTTCACCCTTACCTCCTACCTCCTTACCCTCCTGTGTTCTCTGTCCTTCCACTCCGAAAGGTAAAAAAAAAAAAAATCTAAATGTGAGCCCTCCCAAGCAGCTCTAAGTCATTTGGCTTTATTTCCGCATCAAAGGCATCTGGGACAGCAAGACGGTGTTCCAAGAGGGCCACTGAGCTTTGGACGTGACTCCAGTGGAAAGGGACAGCTGTTGTCTTTCAGGTAAGACCGTGATGCTGCGGTTCCATGAGTCGCCAACAGAGGGAAGTTGGCCGCCATCTTCCTTTCTAGAAGGTGTTTGGCTACATTTAGCCTTGCCACTCACACACCCTAGGACACTTCTTCAGAAACAGAGTACAAGGTCAAGCCCCCCTGGCCAGTGAGGAAGAGGGAAAGACCTCTGTGGCTTGTCCCCTTGGGAGAAGAAAGCCAGGTCTAGAGGCGCTGGGGCCCCGCCCTCTCTGCCTTTGTGCTTCCCTGGGCCGTTCCAAGGATGCTGACAGCCATAAAAAATCAGGCCTGTTAGCAACAGGAAAGATCACAGGCCTTGATTCCTGTTGAGCTCCTGCAACAACAGCTGCCATCTGGCTCCCCATCACAGGCGAATACAGGCCCTGATTTATGGAGCGGCTCGGGTCAGGGAGGGGGCCACGTGCACTGCCCTTTCCCCCACAAACACCCCAGCGGGCTGGGGCCTGGGGGAGGGCCATGGCAGGTCATCAATAAATCCTGGGGATAAAACGATGCAGAGGTTATTAAAGGGAGCCGAGAGGGGACCGAAGTGAGTTATTCCAATTACAGGCACGGTTATCTTCCCCCTGTGCAGTTCAAAGTGTATGCACCCTAATGCATTTCAGCAGCTAATAAAAGTACTGTAGGATTTCTTTTTTTTTTTCTTGCATTTTTTTTTGAAACCCATAGTGTTTATAAATTACAGAGTAGAGGGGTGTGAACGATACATAGCAGCTTTGAAGCAGGGCTGACAACCTCAAACTAATTGATCATAAAAGGAAGTCAACTGCAATCGATGATGAACCATTCATCTAACCAAAAATAGCCGACAGTTCCCTTATGGGGATGGGAATTTAAAAAAGAAAAACAAAACTGAAATTAGGGTGGGCCACAGGGAGCAAATATAACATTTTGAGTGCTTCAGTCGCCAGCTCTGAAACCGGAGGCATTGCAGATGGGACCGTGGCTTGCGGTGGGCGGCCAGGACAGGAGGGCCACTCCTATAAACGCAGAGGAAGTCCAGACCACCGCGGTCAGCCTGCAGGCAAGAATGCTCTCGGAGCCGACCAAAAGCTGGATCTTCTACGTCTTTTCCCAGATGAAATTTTCACCAGAACCCTCCATCACTGGCCATTAAGTCCCGTTGCTTTTTTTGTGCTGAAGTGGAGTTGGCTGGAGATCCCCATTTATACGGCAGTGACAAGGGCAGAGGGGTGGGTGGGACAGGACCCAGACAAAGCTGTAGGAAAACGACTGGGCTATAGGACACGGGTCAAAAGGTGTAGCCACGGGGTGCTGTGGTTTTCCAACCTGGCAGTACATATTCATGGATCACAGAGTGATGCCAAGATGCTCTGGGAATCCTTGCTCTAACAATCAGGAAAAATTCTTCTACCCTTCCCTTGTTGCCTTCTCCCAGGATACTGGTAAAGACGTCACGAGTAATCACTCTTTTAAATAGTTTAAGCCCTTCCCAAGCCATCTTGCACATTTACTTCAAGGCAATCCCTTTTTCTCTTCTTTTAAGAAATGGCAGCCGGGCTCGGTGGCTCAGCCTGTAATCCCACGCCTTTGGGAGGCCGAGATGGGAGAATTGCTTGAACCCAGAAGTTCAAGGCCAGCCTGGACAAGATAGTGAGACCACGTCTCTAGGAAAAAATTGAAAAATGAGCCGACTCTGGTGGCACAAGACTGTAGTCCCTGCTACTCAGGAGGCTGAGGAGGGAGGATTGCCTGAACTCGGGAGGCTGAGGCTTTGGTGAGTTGTGATCTTGCTACTGCACTCCAGCCTGGGTGACAGAAGCTACAGCTCAAAAAAAAAAAAAAAAAAGAAGAAGAAAGGAAGGAAGAAGGAAAGAAGGAAGGAGGGAGGGAAAGAAAAAAGGCAATAAAAAGAGATTTCAGTCTGGTTTCAATTCCAATCACTAATTACACATTATCAAAGCTTCCCTAAAAGTGGATTTAGACGGGGACAGTTAGGAAAGAATTCAAAAGGGTACCCAGCCTCACCCTTCCTGCCTTTTCAATTCCTCCCCGTCCCCTCCCTGTCACTGTCCACCTCTCCTGCGCTCACGCACGGCCACCTGTGTTATGATGCTGCTGCCGACTGGTCCCTCACTAGCAACCTGCTCAGGTCACAATACTTGTCTTGGCATTTAAAGCCTTTGTCCTCAGAACTCGTTGGGTGAGTGCCTGCATTCCCACTGTCACATGACAGCGCCAGACAACGGTGGCCATCCACACGCCACCATGCCTCCCTTCCTCTCCACATCCAGTGGTGTGTCTGTCTCTCCCACGTGCCTCCTTTAGAGGCAATCTGGAGATCACCAGCTAGCTCCTGGCTGCACGTGTGTCCCTCGGCGTGCTCTGCGATCCTCTGCTCTCTGTTCCATATCCTCCCTCAAGGGAGGCTCTCGGGATGCTGGCCTTGCTGTGGGCATCGTGTATCCCCCGAAGGCACACAGGACTCCCCGGCAGCCCCTACCCCAGGCGTGTCCGACTCGCAGCCCATGGATCACTCGCAGCGCAGAACGGCTAGGAATGTGGCCCCACAAAATTGTTTAACATCATGTGTTTCTTGGCATTTGCTTTCTTCATGACCCCACGTGTAGTACCATTTTTGAAGTTCACTATCACGCCTCATTCATGACATCGCTTTTAGACAGCACGTACGTTTGTGAGCAGCTGTTTTCCATTATGAAGCACACAAACAGCAAAATTCAAACAAATATTTCTTTTTTAAAATATTCTATTTTATTTTATTTTATGTTGTCATAAAGACGAGGTCTTGCCAAGTTGCCTGGGCTGGTCTCGAACCCGCGGGCTCAGGCAATCCACTCTCCTCAGCCTCCCAAAGTGCTGAAATGCCAGGCTGAGCCACCAAGCCCGCCCTGAACAAACATTTCTGGTGAACACCTTGAGAACTCACTAAAAATTACGACCACTTGCATCGAACCAGATATCAATAGATTCATTTTACAAAAACAAGGTCAAATTTCTACTCATTTCATATTGTTCTCATTTTTCTAAACTTCATTTTAAAAAATATAAAAAATAAAAGAAGTCTCATTATGCACGTACACTAACTATATTATATAATTTATGTGCGGCCCAAGACAATTCCTCTTGACTTGACGCGGCCCAGGGAAGCCAAAAGGTTGGACACCCCAGCTCTACACTATTCATCAATGAAAGTGGTTTACTTTGGCATGGGAGGAAGAAGAAACATGGCAAGGAACACGAGGGAGGCTCGGAGCAGGTTTTTCAGACTCCATGCCAATGCTTCTCAGCACAATGAGCTGTCACTTGGCGTCTCCCTACACACAGTCAGTCTGCGCCTATCAATTCCAACTAGAGTGCGCAGCAGGAGCTCCTCCCAGACACAGGCTGCCTGAGTGTAGACACCGCCGCCCGCAAACGCAGGAGGCTTTACCGGAATGCCTTACCTCTGGGATCAACAAGGGTAAACCTCAGGTTGTTGCAAGAATTGAGTGAGATAATATATGACAGTTATTGAGATACTATCTGACACAGAGTTGGAGCTCAAAAGCCGTTGGCGTTATTCGTTATGGGTTCTACCAACACTCACGTGCAAAATAAGCTCAGCCTTCCCATCCAGCAATGACATTCCCTTTCTACTGCTATGTAAATCTTACAATTAAGGATTCTATCCCCAGAATTACTATATATAATTGTTTTTTTGAGTTGAGGTCTCACTCCGTCACCCAGGTTAGAGTGCACCCAGGCTAGAGTGCGTCATCATAGCTCGCCGCAGCCTTGACTTCCTGGGCTCAAACAATCCTCCCACCTCAGCCTCCCAAGCAGCTGGGACTACAGGTACACACCACCATGCCTGGCTCATTTTTTGATTTTTTGTAGAGATACGGTCTCGCTATGTTGCCAAGCTGATCTTGAACTCCTAGGCTCAAGCAATCCTCTCATCTCAGCCTCCCAAAGTGCTGAGATTACATGCATGAGCCACCTCACCCAGCCCAGAATTACAATTCTTACTCTTTCATGTTCCTGATGTTTCTGTGTTTCTAATGCTCTTCCCACATGTTTTTTATCCCCACATGGTAAGAAATTTGTTACGGGGCCCTATTTTCAGGGAACCAGCAGTCCTCAGGAGCCATCAAAATACTTGAAAAACAATACATTTTCATCACTCAAACTGCATCTCCCAGAATGCCTCACCTGGAAGTGGAGCCCAGAAAAAAAAAATTCTTTTCTTTTTTGAATTTAACACCTTTTAGATAGGAAATATGGCCACTGCACCCATCTGGCTCCACACCACTGTACCACTGACAACACTGAGACCAGGAACCCCATCCCATACGCACCCAGCGTTTAGGGAGGAGCTGGGATCCCCTCACCTTCAACCCCCTCCTCCTTGGCTTTGAGGTTTAAAGTCCTGTGAGGAGATCCGTGGACATCTCCAGGGCAGGGACTGTATGCCCAGAGCTTAGAAAGGCATAGCTTGTTTAGGCGCTTAGCAAACATTGTTGAATAAATAAAAAAACTCACACTGACACTGTGGGAGGGGACATGACAGTCAGGGAGAGACCTTGGCTACTACTGATACCCCATACTCCAGGAACCCCTCTAGCAGACCCTGGGAGGAGCATGTTACCCAGGGCAGCTTATGTCCTCTTGAGGGTCCCATCAGAAGGCAGTGGCCGCCCTCTGTCCTTACACCAAGGGGAATTGTTTCTTGTGCACAGCGCTGTCAAGATTCAGCTTTCTTTTCTTTTTTTTTTTTTGAGTTGGAGTCTCACTCTTGTTACCCAGGCTGGAGTGCAGTGGCACTCTCACGGTCACTCCAGCATCAACCTGCTAGGCTCCAGAGATCCTTCCGCCTCTGCCTTCCAAGTAGCCAGAACCACAGGTGCATGCTACCATGCCTGGCTAGTTTTTGTTTTGTCTTTTTCCTGATTTATTGTAGAGATAAGGTCTCGCCAAGTTGCCCTGGCTGGTCTCGAACCCACGGGCTCTGTCAATCCACTCGCCTCAGCCTCCCAAAGTGCTGGGATGACAGGCTGAGCCACTGAACCTGGCCAAGATTCAGATTTCAAAACACCCTCTCCATCCCCTGCCGCAGCCGGTGCCTGTTTTTGGAGCTCTGCAACACAGGTGTCTCTTCATCATCCCGCAGGAAAGACTCTTCCGTTGCCAAATGGAATGCTGTTTGGTTTCCATGGTGAGAAAAGGCCCTAGGCTTGGGAGAGGAGCTGGGCCAGGGTGCACAACCTCACATCCTTGTTGGGGGTCAGCCCTCTGTGGACACAGCTCCTGGGATCCTCCAGCTGGGGCCTCCTCGCCCACCCTGTTCTTTCCATCCTGCGTCTCTCAAGGGACCACACTGCTCCCTGGTCCTCCCCTTCCAGGTCTCTCTGTCTCTGGAATCTGATAGGAGCTGCAGGAGACCATTGGAAGCCAA
>NW_007087898.1:57132-82016 GCF_000164805.1 Carlito syrichta
CCAGGGACTCCCAGCCACATGATAATTAACTTGTCCTCTTTCTCTCTCTCTCTTACCCACCACAAAGCAATGACATTCCCTGATGAATGAGTCGCCTGTGACTGTCTTGTTGACAGGTGGTTCACATAAAAGATGAGCCGTCCCAGGAAGAGTTAAGGCAGATGTTGAAAACTATAAGCTCACGGGTCAATCTGCCCCCATGCAGTATGATTTTTTTTTAATTAATTAATTTATTTTTTATTATGAAGTTGTGGGGTACAGTTAAGGGTTAGGTATGCAATTGCGCTTCATTCAGGCACCCTGTTGATATGGGGTGTTTCCCCGTTCCCAGACAGACATTTGCTACTGTTAATCCCATCTCCCTCCCCCCACCATAGTTTCCCAGTACGGTCAGTTTTCTTTTCTTTGAGTTGGGGTCTCACTCTGTCACCTTCGCTGGAGTGCAGTGACATGATCAAGGCTCACCACAGCCTCGACTTCCTGGGCTCAAGCCTTCCCACCTCAGCCATGACGCCTAGTTAATTTTTTTATTTTTTATTTTGTAGATGCAAGGACCAGCCTAGGCTGGTCTTGAACTCCTGGGCTCAAGTGATCCTCCCACCTCAGCCTCCCAAAGTGTTGGGATTACAGGCATGAGCCGCCATGCCCAGCCACGCAGTATGATTTTAAAGGTTGAGCTCAAATTGGAAAATACAGAGATTTCACATGGAAATTCGTATTTCAGCCTTCTCTTGGGAACTAGAAGGCCATCTGGAGTTGGTGGGCTGATAGTCCCTGGTTGGCAACGTTGCTTGGGCACGCCACCCCTGCGTACAATTGCCCCTCCCTCTGATACCAACAGCTGAGTATCAGTTGCTGTTTATATTTGCTCTGTTGTTTTTCTAATAGCGGAGACAGATTGCTGTGTCCACATCGCTGTGAATTGAGGACAACTGCAAATGCTTTGTCATTTGTCCCTCTGAGAAGTGAAGCCAGTCTTCTCTCCTCTTGAATCAGAGCTGGCCTGACCCTTGCTTCAACCAACAGAATGTGGAAGAGGTGATGCTATAGAACTTCTGAAACTGGGCCTTCAGAACCACAGCCTCTCCTTTCGCATACCTGGAACACAGCCACTTAGATCCCAGCTGTCATGCTGTGAGAAGCCCAGGCCACTTAAAGAGGGCCCTTGGAGAGAACTAGAACACCTCATTCTACATTCCCAGCTGAGCTCCCAGCCAGCAGCCAGTCCAACTGTCAGCCACATGGGTGAGTCATCCTTGCCATTCCCTCCTGGTGGAGACGCCATATGATGACAGTCCTGGCTGACACCACACGGAGTGGAAGAAACACCCAGCAGAGCCCTGTCAACTCACAAAGTGGTAAAAGATAATAAATAACTAGCCGGGCTCGGTGGCTCAGCCTATAATCCCGAGCCTTTGGGAGGCTGAGGGGAGTGGATTGCCTGAACCCGTGGGTTCGAGACCCACCTGGGCAACTTGGTGAGACCTCATCTCTACAATAAATTTTAAAAAACTAGCCAGGCGTGGTAGCGCGTGCCTGTAGTTCCAGCTACTTGGAAGGCTGAGGCAGAGGGATTGCCGGAGCCCAGCAGGTCGAGGCTGCGGTGGCCGGGAGCGGCCACTGCACTCCAGTCTCTGCGACAGAGTGAGATTCCAACTCAAAAAATCAATCAATCAATCAATCAATCAATCAATAGCTGTTGTCGTTTCGTGCTTCTAAGTTCTGGGACAGTTTGTTCAACAACGATAGTTAACCAAGCACCTTATCTTTATCGAGGTTTGAAGCGGGAAAAGGCAGGTCAGAAGGCTGCATGCTTGAAGAAAAAAATGGAAGAAAGTAAACCTTTTTGCAGCTGAAGACTCTTCCTACTGGATCTGTACGTACATACCCAGCTTGCTTCAGAAACTCATACAGATGGATCTCTAAAGATTTCGGCTGAGGGCTCTGGCTCTGAGGGAACATGGTCATGGAGATAAGAACACTGGGCCTGCAGACCAGGGCCTAAGTTCTGCCACTTTCTATCCTCCTAATGGCCTTCCCCATATATGCAAATAGGATGACAGTATCTTCTCTGTTACCCTTTGATGGGTGTGGTAGGTAGGACTCAAGAAGAATTATATATCAGAACATGTTTTATAAATTGCAAAGTATTGTTGTTTGCATTATATGCCCACAATTTTTTTTTCAATCTCTACAACTAAATCTCTGCAACTCTTAGGGACTCCAAATGTGTAATATGATTTTATTTGATTTGCTGAGTGCTACTTATATTGGAGTTTCCAACAGACCTTGGAGTCCATGTCTTTGGACCGGGGATCACAAAGAGGTTTCAGCTCATGTGGCAAGTCCAATTGTATGTACTGCCTGGAGAGCTATGTTGAGAATGATTCTGAGGCCGGACCTGGGAAGACAGAATGGTAGCATGCAGGCCGTGAATTACCCTCCCGGCATTTGAAAATTTTTTAAGGGCTTTTTGTTTTGTTTTTAAAGGTCTTAGGATGAAATAGCAAAATGTGAGTTAGAAGACAAAGAAGACAAAACACCCTCTTCATCCCCCGCCACAGCCAATGCCCGTTTTTGCAGCTCTACAACATAAATATCTCTTCATCATCCTGCAGGAAAGGCTTTTCCTCACTCCTCTACCTACCAGTCATGAGACTGTGGCATGGACCACACTTGACTTTCTGAGCCCCGGTCATGTTCTCTGAATTGACAGCAGTGATGACAATGTATTTATTGGACTGTACTCCATGGTTGACACGTGCCATTTCATTTGATCCTCACAAGAACCTCTTGGGGAAAGTCTGCTTGAACATCACGCCCATTTAATACATGAGGAATGGGAGCACAGATAAAGAAACTTGCCAGCCAGATGTGATGGTTCATGCATGTAATCCCGGTGCTTTCAGAGGCTGAAGAGGGAGGATCATTTGAGGCCAGGAGTTCAAGACCAGCCTGGGCAACATCACAAGACCTTGTCTCTACAAAAAATTTTCAAAAAATTATCCAGGTGCAGTGGCACTCACCTGTAGTCCTAGCTACTCAGCAGGCCAAGGAGGAGGATTCTTTGAGCCCAGAAGTTTGAGGCTACAGCAAGCTATGATTGTGCCACTGCACACCAGCCTGGGTGATAAAGCAGGACCCTGTTTCAAAGAAAGAAAGGGAGAGTGGGAGGAGGGGAGGGAAAGAGAAGAAAGGAAGGGGAGGAAGAAATAAATTTGCCCAGGCTACATTGCTTATAAATTGGAAAACCAGGATTTGACTCCTGATGGTCTAGACCAAATGTGGACAAACTTTTTCAATACATGGCCAATTAATAGATATTTTAGGCTTTGTGGGCCATGTGGGCCCTCTGACAACTACTCAGCTCCGTTGTTATAGCTCCAAAGCAACCAGAGACAATATGTAAACAAATCTATGTGGCTGTGTTCCAATAAAACTTTATTTACAACAACAGACACTCAACCGGGTTTGGCCCCAGGGTTCTGTAGTTTGCCAGTCTCTGGTCTAGAGAGGTGCTGTCCTGTAGAAATGATACAAGCCACAAAAGTGAGTCACACAGACAATTCAACATATTCTGGACACATTTGAAACAGTAAAAAGAAGTGAAATTAATTTTAACACTATATTTTTAAACCCAATGTAAAAGGAGAGACCGAGAGTGGGAAGCCATTTTTCATCTTGTTCTTAAACCCTGACACAATGATGAGAAAGTAGAAGCTATGCTTTTGGAGAAATGGACACTTTAGGTAAAATTAACTTTGCTGACTTTGTCTTTTCAGAAACAGACTTCCAGGTGTCTTAGGTTTCTCATAGTGGCAATCAAGCTTGCCTAGAGTAAAGGAAATTTACAAGGCCTAAGACATCATGCACTGGGCAAGGATTGTAGAAGTCATGAAATTTGTAATTACAAAAGTTTTAACTGCTCAGAGGGGGACCAGGTGGGGATTCGATCTTCCAGTAAATTGGGCACTAACTACGATGGTCAAGGATCCCCCAAAGCTACTCACTGGGAATGCCTAGGAGATAAGGGGAGGTGCACCATCCACTAGCTCTAAGGAATGTCTTTCGGGAAGGTGCAGGAGAATTAGAATCCTTGTCATGCCCTTCTCTAGGGGCTTTGATAATATGGACAGACATTGACGGGTGTCTGTGTCACAGGTTCTCCAGGACATCCACAGGTGGTCGAGAAGGAAGTCACAGCAGTCACGTCTACCTGATTGCAACATCTCCAAGGAGAAGGATTTAAGCCAGGGCTTTGGGGGCTACACCGCCACACTCACCTAGAGTGTAGGCCCACTCCCTGTCTGTGGGGGGGGGGGTGAAACTTTCTTAAATAAATCTTATCTTCTCTCACCTCTTTGTGTGTTGCAATTCTTTGCATTTACTCGGATCTCTGAGTTGCCAGTGTGGCACCGCCGGCATGCTGGCTCCGGCGGTATTGCGCCTCCCTGTGCCTCTCTCCCTCTCCATCCATCCACCCTCACCCTCTCTGGACCCTAACAAGATGTATCCAACATATCACTTCGATGTGTAGCCTACATTTTAAAGTTTTTGAGTTAATGAGATATTTTACATTCATCTTATTCTTTCTAATTTGTATGGTTTTTGGATATGCATGTATATTTTAGACTTAAAGCCCATCACAACTTGGACCAGCCACATTTCAAGTGTTCAACAGTCGCATGAGCCTGGTGGCTACACAGAGAACCTGGAAGGTCTATGACTCAACTCTTTCAATCTGCCTCAAAGGGATTCACCTGGACGTGGCTCATAAGAACCCATTGTAGAAATACAATTATTTGATTCTACTGGGTCTCTTGAGTGAACCCCACCCTCCACTTTGTATAAACCATTTCGAGAGTCTAATTTTACTTTAGTGACCTGGAACTCAGAGTTCACTTTTCCTTTGAAACAACACTATAATTGGCCACTAGAGCCTTGGGCTTTCCTGCAAGGTCCGAATTAATGGGCACTATACCTGTCAAACAAAGAGTGGCTTGAGTTACCCCTCAAGATTATTCAGAATGCTATTTTCTGTTAGGTCTGACTAAGGATGCTGGAAACAGTACCCCAGGCAGCAGGACACAGCAGGTGTCCCTGAGCATTGGTGGAGTTGTTGCCCATGCCAGTCAAGGTCCAAGGCTGTTGCCCCTTGTTGGCAAGCACTCTGGAAGCCCATCTGCTCACCTCCATTCTGAAAAGAATGCATTCTTCAGTCAGAGGCTACCCAGCCCAAGCTCCCTTCTTCATCAGAATGTAACTTAAAAGTTCTACTACATGCTTCTCATTGTTTCCTATAGGCATGAATTCAAGCCTTCAGAAAGTAAGCAATATAACATTTAGCAATCACTCCCAGACTGTGGAATTTTGCAGACCAGTAAAAAATTTAAAAAATAAAAATATAAGGTGACCAACTTATAATTTCTCCAAGTAAACAAATTAAGAAAAAAAATCTGTCAACTACAGACACTATTATTTTAATACTAAATGATATTAGACTGGTATTTTAGCACCCAAAACAGGAAAAAAAATCTCAGAAGCAAAGATAATATTTTCAAATAAATTTGACTTGGTAGGGGAAAATTCATCCCATTGTCTTTATTTTGTCAAGGACCATGAAAACTTGGCCTCCAAGGCAGAGATTCTGGGACCAGTATGTGGAAACCCCTGGCTCTTAGAAGGGTTCATGGTAGCTGTAGAGGGTTAATGGAAGGTTCTGAACAGAAAACAGAGGGAGGAGCACTGAAGCAACTAGCATAGAGCCATTAGAAGGAAGATGGCATCCCTTGAAGGGTTTTGGGGTGAGAGTAATCACTACAGCATCAAACGCATCCTTTATTGGTACCAATATCTGATGCTTACATCTTATGGTAGAGTTTATATTTGCACATCCCTTTTACTTCTTTTGATCCTTCCAGAAATAAGCTGGGAAAACACATGTGCATTTTATATTGAGCAATACCAAGTATCAATTTCAAAAATCAACGCTATGGTTTAAATATTCATGCCACTCCAAAATTCATATGTTGGAACTGAATACTCAGTGGGATTGTATTAAGAAGCAGAGCCTTTGGGAAAGCGATTAAGTCATGAGGGCTTCACCTTTACGAATGGATTAGTGCTCTTACAAAAGAGGTTGAAGCGTTGGTACCCTTCCATCTCTTCTGCCATGTGAGGACACTGCGTTTGTCCCCTCTCACCCTCCCACCGTGTGAGGATGCAGCTAGAGGTGCCATTTAGGAAGTAGAGAGCAGCCCTCACCAGACGCTGGTGCCATGATCTTGAACTTCCCAGTCTTTAGAGTATGAGAAATAAATTCCTATTGTTTATAAACTACAGTCAATGTACAGTGAGGGAATGTCCAAGGTATTTTGTTGTAGCAACATGAACTAAGACAATCCTTTCCCCCCAAAATTATTCTTCTCTTCTCTCTTTTTTTGGAGACTTATAACTATAGCTCATGTGTTTGGGGAAATGAGGGTTCTTGGGGTATATGGATTTCTATCACTCATCCATTAATCCATCTGTAGAACAGGAAGAATAATACTCAGTGACAATGAGCACTTCATGAATTTCCATAAAAAGGTTTTCTTCTCAGTGCTGGGCAGTAGGTCCCCAACCACCTTCTCTCTGCTGCCAACAGAGGACTTGAGCACCTTTGCCCAAGCTCAGTTGCACTCAGTGTCTCAGCTTTCCATTTCCTTCCTAAAAGGGGGCCTCTTCTCTCCTGTTTGCAGTGGTCCTGTCTCACCCATTACCACCATGGCATTTGATCACTAGCCCTACAACTGAAAAGTAGCAAATGCAGCCCTGGGTGTTGCAAAGTTGCTTTAGTGATGTTTCCTACACACACCATCATGGAAGAATAATTGTCAATGACAACATATTCTCACACCAGCATTTTTCTGACTCAGAGCTGGAGAGTTTAGAATTTGTGTCTGAACGGTTCCCAATTTTCAAAGATTTGGAACAAACACACCAAAAAAGAAAAGGAAGGGATGCCAAATAAAGATGCCAAAAAGCCAGCTTCTTGTTGTGCACACTTCCCACTCCATAAATGAGGAGTTTCTTGGGAATATTCTGGGAGCTATTGAAGTGGTCTGGGTTTATCCCATCTCTCCACCTCCACCCTCACTTCCTCAGACTTTCTTTTTTAAAACCATGCTTCTGTTACTAATTGTTCCTTCTCAGCTCACCATGCAGCACTTTGAAGTAACTATATAAGGCAACAGACATACTGTAAGCAAATGGCAGAGTACAGAGACACTGAACGCGAAATTATTTTCCGCTTAGTACTAATCTATTTCGCCCTTTACAATCTCTGGAATTTTGCTTTGACTGGGAATCAACGTTTGATGAAAAAACCTTCCCTCCTGTTTGCATGTAGCAAATGTTATGTCCTAGGCACCCCTCCCTTTTTTCCACATGACTTCACGTGCAAGCACTTTGACTTAATGAGTAGCTGCAGTCAACGTACAGTGAGGGAATGTTATTGCAGGTCTGGTTACAGAAAGCCCGGCCTCAGCAAAGAGCTGAGACCTTGAACCCAAGCTTTTTCCTGGGTCACAGGTTCCCCTGGGGCTTGAGGGCCAGGAGGGAGGAGGAGACACAGGCTGGCGGTGAACTTAGCCACATCTTCAGAAATCCTTCTCGCAGAAGGGGTCTGCGTTGACCTTCCTCGTCGAGGGAAAGCACATTTGCTGCCTTTATGTAGCTCACGCCTGCGTTTTAACTGTAGTTATGACGTTATTATCCTTCCTGTTCTCTTCCATTCCTCTTCCCACAGAGGCAACCCTTGAAGGTACTAATGGGAGCCTCTCTTTTTTGTGTGGCTATGGGGAGGGTGCCATTACTTTATGTGCGGTGGACAATGCTTCTCCGACTGCAAAGTGTTCCCCTGGGCATCTTGTCAAGAGATTCGGATTCAGGAGGTAGGGAGCTGCATTTCTTTCTGTCTTTTCTTAAGGATGCAGAGGAGGAGAGGCGGCTTCCCTGAGGTGCCTGAGATGTGTGAGGATATAAATGCAGTACGAGATTGTGTCTCCCGGGGATTGGGACTTGGAAGCTGTCCGACCTCACCCTCCACATCACGGCAGCACCTAGCTCCTCCTCCCTGGCCAAGCACCCACGTTCTCTGCCATCAGCAAAGTCCTGGTTCCTTGACTCACAGTGAGTGACACCTCAGACACCTGCCCCTACGCTCATGGCTGTCATTTTTCTCCTCCCCCTTCTTTCTTCTTCCTCTCTGCCTCTGTTTCTCTTCCTCCTCCTCTTCTTTTTCTTCTTCTCCACCTTCTTCTTCTTCCCCTTCTTTTTCTCCTCCTCCTTCCCTTCTCCCCCTCCTCTCCCTTTTTCTTCACCAGAAACTTTAACTGTAACTTTTGTCACATCTGCAAAGGAAGCAAAACAAATGTCTCCTGATCGACATCGAATGCCTGCTCTTCCTCCTCAGAGGCAGATACACGACAACATCTAAATTGGACTTTGCAGTATGCTCTTGCTGTAAGGAAGAGAATAGCGTCATTTCTGGGGCAGAAACCATGACTGGCATTAGCACGTCCACATGTTTGTGAGCGTCCGGTGCTCATCCCGCCTAGGATGCCAGTGCAACATCCTGACATAGCAGATGATTTCCTCACAGAGAAGTTGCCCCGTGACCCTCCCTCTTTTTGGTCGCTCATGGCTGTGAGAACAGAGCCACAGCAAAGACCAAAAAATCAAATGATTGGATTTTCCATTCTAAATGGGATCTTGAAACTCAAAGACAACTGCCACCAAAGCCCAGAGTTTAACTTATAAAAGCTGAGAATTTTGAGAGAAGGAGAGAACCATCCCTCTCTGTTGGGTATCACACCCTGTGCTCTCTGAGACTTCCTCTCTTGATGCGTGGAGTAGTGACATTTTCTGCTCAAAATAGAAAGACGTTTCCTTCCTAGGACCCCCAGTCGCTACCCTTTTACCTGTCATTTCTCCATTTCTTTACCCAATAACGTCAGCATCAACGGTAAGAACATTATTCCACCGTTCTGTCACAGTTGAGATTCCAGCTAAAGCAATCTTAAGTTCAAATGGCAAAGTAAGTCCCTGAATAATAAAATGTGCCAACCCTTTCTGGTGTAGAAGCAAGGAGACCATGATATAGACATGCACAACCTAACAGAAGACTCAATTTCAACCACAGGAAGGGTTCAAGAAGTTCCAGGTGAGGTCCTCCTTCACATAAAATAGACATCAGAAAATCCAGGGACAGGAGACCAGGAAGTTACAGATGTGCTGAGGATTTCATCCAGTCTAGCCTAAAACCTCGTTATGAATATTACTATGGTTATGACAATTTTTCCATTTCTAATTAATGGACCCTTTCATTGTATTGGTGTCATGAAAACAGGAACAAGAATCCACATAAAGTTAGGCACAGCTCTTTACTGTCCTTTTGCAACTAGAATGCTTCTTTCTATTTATAGAATTCTCAGAGATAACCTCACAAGCTTTTAATGAACCAGGTTGGGAAGTTATTCTCTCGGAAGGCAGAAACAGTTTCAAAAGGATTCTCTGGGTGATACAAGTTTCTGGGTCCAGAAGGACATCTGTCTCTCCCGAGGTGCTGCCAGATCTGCCCACTGAGAAGTTGTCACTACAAATGAGAGAGACAGGACAGCCAGAAGGCCAATCCCAGGATATAAATTTCTAACACAAGGCTACTGCATGGCTCACTGTAACACCTCACCATCAAGACCCCCTCCCCAGGAACGGGTCACACTAGAATCCTCGACTGCTAAAGGCTTGACTTGCAGTTGGACATATCCTAATTGACAAAGATCCTACATCATGAGACATGGAGAAACAGAGGGAGCAATGCGGAGTCTGGTTTGCCAAGCTCTGTCGACTAGATCTGAGTCATGGAAAGAAAGGAAAGCTTTCGTTTTGTTTCTAGGACAGCTATGGGAGGCTGAGGTGGGAGGATTGCTTGAGGCCTGGAGTTCAAGTCCAACCTGGGCAGTTTGTCAAGACCTTGTCTTTACTAAAGGTTAAAAAATTAGCTGCGCACAGTGGTGCCAGCAGTCCTGGCTACTCAGGAGGCTGAGGCAGGAGGATCCCTTGAACCCAAGAAGTTGAGGCTACAGTGAGCTATGATTGTGCCACTGCACTCTAACCTGGATGGCAGAAAAACCTAGCCTCTAAAGTTCATCCAACAACATGAGGCTATATGTGGCGACCTCTTCGTGGTTGCCCTAGGCCAGTAGTCTCAAAGGACTTCCAGGTAAGGAGTTACCTGTGAAATGAAGTGGCCAAGGCAGATTCTGTGGCAAAAGGCAAATCCCTGCAGACTTGAAGGCCAGGAAGGCTTCCACAGTTAGGTAAAAAGGGGGAAGGATAAGGAGCACAGTTTATGCAAAAGGGCAGAAGCCAGAGGTGCAGCCACAGCACCTGGAGAGGAACTGTATGCCGGGTGAGGCCATTTCTCTGCACAGCTGTGCCCTCCCCAGTTTCCCCCGGCACCCAGGCAGTGATGTGAGGAACCTCGCTCACAGCATAGAAAACATTCTGAACAGAATCAGCCCACAAACAAGTCAGCGGCATACCCAGACCCAGAAGCCAGGAGCTGGGACAGGCCAACGCTCCAACCGCGAACATACTCACACTCAAAATAGACACAGGGACAATCCCTATCCGCAGGGCACAGTGCCCTGTCTCCGGGCCCCTTAATGAGGTGGGGGGGATGTGGGAGGAGGAGGGCAGAGGCTTCAGCGGGGAGGACAGGAAGTGCCTCCCAGTCCAAGTGTGTTTGAGGGTCCTGGATTATTGAGTACAATGATGGCTGGGGATTTATTTGTTATGTCGAAGTGGAGCTTTTGATGTTTGAATCGAAATCGCACAAAAGAAGCCTGTTGTAGAAAATCGGGCTCTAGGGTGACATAAATGTGCGTCACATAAAGCGAAAAAAAAAAAGGGAAAAAAGAAAGGGTTTCAAAGAACAAATAAATCATGGAGCTCATAAATGACGGGAGAGGCTAAGGGTATTGGGAAAGGGTCTGAGATGCCTCTTGTGTTCTCTGCCTGGCCCGCCCAGAGTCTCTGTCGCTCCTACCAGCTCCTGTTCAGAACCCGCTTGAGGCAGACAACAGGAGATGAAATAGTTCTTTCCCCAGTCTCCAACGCGATCATTCTAAGCCCATCTGATACTCTGCTTCAGATTTTAAGGAGCCAAGTCAAGGAAGAATGATAGAATAAGAGGAAACCAAGGGGGAAGAAGGAGATGGGACTCCCTGAAGCATTTTGCACACTCTCAATAAGCGAATAACATTAAAACAGCATTCTCTCCTGTCTCAATCTGTGCTCCGATTTATAGGGACTTTGCAGACAGTTGCCCTATGTTGGCCAGCCCCTATTATGAGAGGGTGCCTCAAATGGCTGGCTTTCTGGTGCCGGGTTTTTTTTCACCCTGGATAGTTTGCTTTTCTATGGCTTAACTGGAGTGTAGTTATGATATAGTTCACATGCAATTCATCCGTTTCAGGTATACAATTCAGTAGGTTTTAGTACGAGGGATGACCTAAAAAAACCAGGAATTTGTCTTTTGGAATGTGAGCCCCTTGTAGTACACTCAGAATTTGTTCCTCCAGATCAGATGGTCAACCTAAGTTTTCATCTGGAAGTTTTGAGAAGACTGTGTCATGATTTGCAGAAGAAATGTCCTGAGTTTTGGCAAACAGGTGATTGGTTCTTCCCCCAGGACAATGCACCTGTCTGCACCACACTGTTCAGCAGTTTTTGACCAAACTGCCCGACCCGCCCTATCCACTCAATCTCACCCTGAGCAACTTTTTTTTTTTTTGGATTCCCTGGATGAAAAGTTCCTCAAAGGGAAACGTTTTGCCAATGTGGAAGAGGTAAAATAAAAAAATAAATAAAAAACAGCAGAAGCACTAAAAAGCATCAAAATTGATGAGTTCAAAAACTGTTCTGAGCGGTGGAAAAAGTGTCTTGACAGGTGTATTGCATCAAACCGAGAGTCCTTTGAAGGTGACTGAAGTTTACACATGTAATAATAAATACACAAATAAATTCTGGGTTTTGGGGAGCCCCTCATATATTCACAGATATCTGCAACCATCACCACAGCCAAGTTTGGAACATCATCCCCTCAACAAGAAACCGATACCTGTTAGGGTACTGGACAGGGTGAGGGTGGAGAGGCGCAGGGAGGTGCGCAGCACTGCCGGGGCTGGCAAGCCGGAGGCGCGCGCCTGCAACCCAGAGATCCGAGTAAATTGCAAAGAATTGCAACACACAGAGGTGAGAGGAGAAAAGATTTATTTAAGAAAGCTTCACCCCCCACAGACAGTGAGTGGGCCTACACTCTAGGTGAGTGTGGAGGCGTAGCCCCCCAGAATCCTGGCTTAAATCCTTTTCTTGGAGATGTTGCACGTGACTGCCATGACTCCCTCATCAACCACCTGTGGATGTCTTGGGGATCCTGTGACACAGAGACCCATTAATGTCCGCCCACATGATCATAGCCCCTAGGGAAGGGCGTGGCAAGGATTCTAATTCTCCTCATTCTCCTGCACCTTCCCAAAAGACATTCCTTAGAGCTAGTGGAGGGTGCACCTCCCCTTATCTCCTAGGCACTCCCTGTGGGTATCTTTGGGGGATCCTTGGCTTCCCTGTAGAAAGTGCCCAATTTACTGGAAGATCGAATCCCTATCTCTGAGCAGTTAAAACTTTTGTAATTACAAGTTTCAGGACTTCTACAATCCTTGCCTAATGCATGATGTCTTAGGCCTTGTAAATTCCCTTTACTCTAGGCAAGCTTGATTGCCACTGTGAGATACCTCTGATACCTGGAAGTCTGTTTCTGAAAAGACAAAATCAGCAAAGTTAATTTTACTTAAAGTGTGCATTTCTCCAAAAGCATAGCTTCTACTTTCTCATCATTGTGTCATGGTTTAAGAACAAGATGAAAAATGGCTTCCCACTCTCGGTCGGCCCTTTCAATACCCCTTGGCTATGGCCTGGCACCTGCCAGCCCTCGCTTCCTCAGCATTGGGCAGAACTTTCTGTCTCCACAGATTTCCCTCTTCTGGACATCTTGTATGAATGGAATTGTATCATACGTGGTCTGTTATGCTGGCTTTTTTCCCTTAGCACAATGTTTTAAAAGTTTATTGGTGTTGTAGAATGTGTCATTCCTTTTTATGGCAGAATAAAATTCCACCGTTATGTATAGGCCACATGTTATTTATTCATTCACCAGGTGATGGACATTTGAGTTGTTTCCACCTCTTGGTTATTGTGAATAATGCTGCTATGAACATTCATGTACAAATTTTTGTGTGGACGTATGCTTTCATTTCTCTAAGAGTGAAATTGCTGAGTCATTTGATAATGTTATATTTAATTATTTGAGGAACTACCGGACTGTTTTCCAAAGTGACTACACCATTTGCATTCTCAACAGCAGTGTATGATGGTTCCAATTTTCCACCTCCTTGTCAACACTTGTTGTTATCTGATATTTTGTTTCTAGCCATTCTAGTGGGTGTGAAATGGCTTTGGTTTGTGTTTTCCTGATGATATGTCAAACATCTTTTCATGTGATATTAACCCTTTGTGTACCTTCTCTGGAGGAATGTCTATTCAGATTCTTTGCTCGTTTTTTAATTGGTGGGTTATTTGGTTTTTGGGGGGTTTTTGGTGTTGTTGTTGTTTTTTTTTTTTTTTTTGAGTTGGAGTCTCACTCTGTCGCCCAGACTGGAGAGCAGTGGCTGCTCCCGGTCACTGCAGCCTCGACCTGCTGGGCCCCGGCGATCCTTCCGCCTCAGCCTTCAAAGTAGCCGAAATTACAGGCATGTGCTACCACGCCCGGCTGATTTTTTGTAGAGATGAGGTCTCACTGCCCAGGTGGGTCTCGAGCCCGCGGGCTCAGGCTATCCATTCACCTCAGCCTCCCAAAGGCGCGGAATTACAGGCTGAGCCACCGAGCCCGGCCTGGTTTTTTGGTTTTTTGAGTTGGAGTCTCACTCTGTCGCCCAGACTGGAGTGCAGTGGCCGCTTCCTGCCACCACAGCCTCGACCTGCTGGGCTCTGGCAATCCTTCCGCCTCAGCCTTCCAAGTAGCTGGAACTACAGGCGCGCGCTACCATGTCCGGCTAAATTTTTATTTATTGTAGAGGTAGCCTGAAATGAATCCCACTTGGTCAGGGTGTGTAATTTTTTTTATATGTTGCCAGGTTTTGTTTGCTAATATTTTGTGTTCACATTCATGAGAGATATTGGTCTATAATTTTCTTTTCTTGTGGTGTTGGTATGGTCCTTGGAACACACGGCTGGTCTCTCACTCACCAGTGAAACCCAAGAGGCAGGGAACTGGGAGGAAAAAAGTTTATTTCTGGAGTTGGAATTCAGGGAGACAAGCCAGTGTAGCTACCAAGAGATCTCGCTAAGTTGCCCAGGCGAGTCTCAAACCTGCAGGCTCAGGCAATCCACTCACCTCAGCCTCCCAAAGCGCGGAATTACAGGCTGAGCCACCGAGCCCGGCTGGCCTTTCTTTTTTTTTTAAGACTGGACACGAGGGCTCACACCTGCAATCCCAGCACTTTGGGAGGTTGAGGCAAGAGGATTGTTTGAACCCAAGGGTTTGAGACCAGCCTGAGCAACATAGCAAGACCTCATTGCTACAGAAAAATTTCAACAAATTAGCCGAGTACTTGGAAAACTGACATGGAAGGATCACCTAAGCCCAGCAGGTAGAGGTTGCAGTGGCCATGATTTTGCTATTTTCCTCCAATCTGGTGACAGAATGAAACTCTGATTCAAAAAGAAAAGAAAAGAAAAGATTAGATTGGATTATTTGGCTTTTTATTATTGAATTGCAAAAATTCTTTATACAGCTCCAATACAAGTTCCTTATTAGATATGTGATTTGCAGATATTTTCTCTCATTCTCTGGGCTGTCTTTTCACTTTGATGAAGTCCAATTTATTTTTTCTTTTGTTGCTAGTGCTTTTGGTGTCATATCTGAGAGTACTTTGCCAAATTCAAGGTCTTGCTTCTATGTTTTCCTTTAACAGTTCTATAGTTTTACCCTTACACTAAGGTCTTTGGTGCATATTGAGCTAACTTTTGTATACGAAGTAAAGTGAGATCCAACTTCATGCTTTTGCAAGTGACTATCCAATTGTACCAGCGACATTTGTTGAAAAGACTATTCTTTCCCTTGGGATGGTCTTTGCACCCTTGTCAAAGACAAATTGATTACAGATGTATGGATTTATTTCTGGAATCTCACTTCTATTCTGTTGATCTACATATTTATCCTTGTGTCAGCTTGTCTTAATTACTATTGCTTTTTAGTAAGTCTTGAAATCAGGGAATGCAAGCCCTTCTGCTTTGTTGTTCTTTTTCAAGATTGCTTTGCCTATTCTGGCTCCTTTGCAATTCCATGTACATTTTAGAATCAGCTTGTCAATATCTACAAAGAAGTCAGCTGAGATTCTGATAGGGATTGCACTGAATCAGTAAATCAGTTTGTAGAGCATTACTACCTTAACAACGTTAAATCTTCCAATCCACAAATTATTTTCCCAATAATTTAGGTCATCTTTAATCTTTCTTTTTATTTTAAAGATGTGGGTTGCAATTCAGGGCTAGGTATACAAATGTTCATGACGCAGGTACCCTTGTGGGTGAGGTGTGCCCCCCATTCCCCAGTCAGATTTTCACTACTACCAATCCCGCTTCCCCATCTTTCGCCCGGCAATTTCCCGCTACTGCCAATCCTTTTCTTATAGTAGTATGATAATTATTCAAAGTCTGCTTCCGAGTGAGAACAGGTGATACTCAGTTCTTTGTTTCTGTAAAAGATCACTCAGTATTATAGACTCTAAGTCCATCCAGGTTGCTTTAAGTTTTTGATTTTGCTCTTCTTTATGTCTGCATAATATTCTGTCATGTACATGTACCACCATTTTTTAATCCAGTCCTCTTTTGATGGGCAGCACAGTTGGTTCCATGTTCTTGCTATGAACAATGTTGCAATAAACATATGTGTACAGGTATCTTTTTCACAGAGTGATTTGAGTTCTTTTGGGTGTATTCCCAGTAGGAGGATTGCAGGGTTTTACTTAATTTCTTTAAACATTGTTTTATAATGTTCAGAAGATATGTTACACACTTCTTTTTTAAAATCTATTCCTAAGTATTTCATTAGTTTTAATAATATTATCAATGGAATTGTTTTGGTTTTTTTATTTGTTTTTTTTTCACTCTGTCACCCAGGTTGGAGTGCAGTGGCATGCTCACAGCTACCACAACCTCAACCTGCTGGACTCAGATAATCCTTCTGCTTCAGCCTTCCAAGTGGCGGGAACTACAGGCACATGCCACCATGCCCAGTTACTTTTTTGATTTACTGTAGAGACAAGGTCTCACCTAGTTACCCAGGCTGATCTGAGACCCCTGGACAATCTTCCTACCTCCACCTCCCAAAGTGCTGGGGTTACAGGTATGAGTGACCATTCACAACCAGAATTATTTTCTTAATTTCATTTTTGGGTTGTGCATTACAAGTGAAAAGAATGCAATTTATTGCTATATATTGATCTTGTATCCTGCAACCTTACTACAGTTTTTAATCAGTTTTAATATTTTTAGGAGATTTCTTAGGATTTTTTATGAATAAAATCACGTAATCTGTGAATACAGAGAGTTTTATTTCTTCCTTTCCAATCTATATGCCTTTTATTACTTTCTCTTGCCTAATTGTCCTGGCTAGAACTTCAAGTACAATGTCGAATAGAAGTAGCAAAAGCAGACATTATTTTCTTGTTGTTGACCTTGGCAAGAAGGCATCCAGCCTCTCACCATTAATCATGATGTCAACTGTAGGATTTTCATAGATGCCCTTTACCAGTTTGAGGAAGTTTCCTTCTATTTCTAGTTTGCTGAGTCTTTTTTTTTTAAATCATGAAAGAATGGGTTTTGTCAAATGATTGTTCTGCATCTATTAAGTGATTGCTATTGTTCTATTGATATAATGTTTTACATGAATTATCAGATATTAAACCAATTTAATGCCTGAAATGAATCCCACTTGGTCATGGTGTGTAATTTTTTTATATGTTGCCAGGTTTTGTTTGCTAATATTTTGTGTCCACATTCATAAGAGATATTGGTCTATAATTTTCTTTTCTTATGGTGTTGGTATGGTCCTTGGAACACTCGGCTGGTCTCTCACTCACCAGTGAAACCCAAGAGGCAGGGAACTGGGAGGAAAAAAGTTTATTTCTGGAGTTGGAATTCAGGGAGACAAGCCAGTGTAGCTCCCAAGTCTAGCTCAGCTTCTCGAATTTTACAGTCTGCATTTATAAGCATAAGCTTTGAGGTTTGCTATTAACATCAAACTACGTGGTTTACAAAGCATTCTGTAAAATTCCAGTTTCAATTGCATTCCATCAATTATAACTTTCATTGTCTGCATATTCTTGGTACTCGCTACTGGAAACCTCTAATTCTAGTTTATCCGTAACACTAAGTAAAGGTGCTAATGGAACTTACTACAAAATGAAACATTATTTATGATGATACATCATTAACCCATGGGAACAACAAAACAAAAAACGTACTGGTTACTATTCTATTTCTACCTTTACCTGTTGATCTCAGGGATAAATAACAAACAAGCTATGGGGTCTGTGATTCATTCTGTTCCAGGGAGGGTCAACACGGTTTTACGGTTTTAAAGAACGTGGGTGCGTGCAGGTTAGGAACATTAAGCTATTCAACATTATTAGCAGTAGTGGGCTACTTGAAGAGGGTGTCTTGAAGAGGATCTCTTCATCATTTTCCCACTGTCAGTTGAAGCCATGATATCCATCATGGAGTCGCTTATGTTCTGCCGTTTCAACTCAAACTTAGGTATGGCTTCTTCCCTCTGATGATTTTTGTGGGTTACAGACTTGGTTACAAGCTTAGGAATCCTAGCAGTACAGCCCATACAGAATTTGAAGGAGACATATATTAAGACGTAACTACTATTAGCATAGTTAGGAGGAACTTTCCTTTGCCTGATAGAATACCTTTAAGACCTGATGGACGCCGGGCGTGGTGGCGCGGTCTGGAATCCCAGCACTTTGGGAGGCCGAGGCCGGAGGATTGCCTGAGTCCAGGAGTTCGTGACCAGCCTGGGCAATTTGGTGAGACCTCGTCTTTACAATAAATCACAAAAACTAGCTGGGCATGATGGCCTGCATCTGTAATTCCAGCTACTTGGAAGGCTGAGGCGGAAGGATCGCCTAAGCCCAGCAGGTTGAGGCTGCGGTGGCCGTGAGCGTGCCACTGCACTCCAGTCTGGTGGCAAAAGTGAGACTCCAACTCAAAAAAAAAGACCTGATGGGATCAAAAAAAAAAAAGAAAGAAAGAAAGAGAAAACCAATCTGAAACTTTCCCAAGCATCTCCTAACTGAAACTTTCCCGAGCATCTCCTTACTAAATGCATTGAATCATCTAAGGCATTGATGTTAATTTTCATCTGGTCCAACAACAACGTTATTACATTCCCAGATTTATCAGGGATGACGGTGCAACATTGTGTGTATAATGGTGCAAGTGTCCCCTTGGGATGTGATGAGAATGTCTAAAGCCATTGTGTTTTGCAAGACTGCTTTCCTTATTAATGAAGCTTCTGTATTTGGCGACATTAAACTATTACTGCTTTTGGAGCACAAGTTTTTAAGTCTTTTCGAAATGACTGTTTTGATATAATCAAAATGGCCTCTTTTCCTTTTCTTTTTCTTTTTTTTTTTTTTGAGTTGGAGTCTCACTCTGTCACCCAGACTGGAATGCAGTGGCACGCTCCCGGCCACGGTAGCCTCGACCTGATGGGCTCTGGCAAACCTTCTACCTCAGCCTTCCAAGTAGCTGGAACTACAGGACTACAGGCATGCTCTACCACTCCAGGCTGATTTTTTGATTTATTGTAGAGATGAGGTCTCGCCAAGTTGCCCTGGTGGGTCTCGAATCCGCAGGTTCAGACAATCCACTCACCTCAGCCTCCCAAAGCGCTGGGATTACAGGCTGAGCCACAGAGCCCAGCTATGACCTCTTTTCATTGTCTCTGGTTTTGGTATCAGGGTAATACTGGTCTTCTGAAATAGTTGGGAAATGTTACCTCCTCTTATGTTGAAAAATTTTGTGAGGAATTGGCATTAATCATTTAATGTTTGGTAGGATTCAGCAGTGAAGCCATCTGGGGTTTAGTTTTTCTTTGTGGGCAGTTTTTAAATGATTAATTCAATTTTTCACCTGTAATAGGTATATTCAGATTATTTATTTTTGAAGTTACTTTTGTTAGTGTCTTTCTAAGAATTTGCCCATTTCATGTTATTTTATTTATTAGAGTACAATTGTTTATAGTATTCCTTTATAGTTTTTTATTGCTATAAATTCGGTGGTAATGTACTGTCACTTCTGATTTGAATAATTTAAGCTTTCTCTCTCTTTATCTTGGACGATCTAGATAAAGGTTTGTCAATTTTGTTAATCTTTTCAAAGAACCAACTTCTGATTTCAATCATTTTCCCTATTACATTTCTTTAATTTCTGTCCTAATGTTTATTCCGGGGATGCAAAAAAAAGTATACACATTTTTAATTTTTATTTTTTTGAGTTGGAGTCTCACTCTGTCACCCAGACTGGAGTGCGGTGGCATGATCCCAGCCACCACAGCCTTGACCTACTGGGCTCCGGCGATCCTTCTGCCTCAGCCTTCCAAGTAGCTGGAACTACAGGCGCGAGCTACCACGCCAGGCTAATTTTTGATTTGTTGTAGAGATGAGGTCTCGCCAAGTTGCCCAGGCGTGTCTCGAACCCACTGGCTCAAGCAATCCACTCACCTCAGCCTCCCAAAGCGCGGGATTACAGGCTGAGCCACGGAGCCCAGCCAGTACACACATTTTAAGAGATATTATCTATGTATTACTTTTTGTTCACCATAACCAGAAGTGTCTGGACATTGATGGTAACCACTCTGAGCACCTCTTGTAATTGCAGAAGTCAAACGTGACCTGTATTCATCTACAATTTTAACACAGTTTTTCCCTTCTTAAAATGTGTATGCATTTTTTTTGGCACCCTCTGTGTTTTCTTTTCCTGCTCGCCTCAGGTTTGCTTTGCTCTTCTTTCTTTAGTGTCTTAAGGTAGAAGTTTCGGTTATTGACTTAAAATCTTTCCTCTTTCTTAATACAGTCACGTACAGCTAGACAGTTCCCTCTAAGAACCACTTTAGCTGCATTCCATAAGTTATGACATGCTGTGTCTTTATTTTCCTTCATCTCAGACTCTTTTCTGGTTTCCCCGGCTGGGCACAGTGGCTCATGCCCGTAGTCCCAGCTACTTGAGAGGCTGAGGCCGAAGAATCACCCGAACTCAGAAGGACAAGGCTGCTGTGACCTGGGATAGTGCCTCTGCACTCCAGCCTGGGTGACAGAGTGAGATTCTTACTCAAAAAATAAACAGATAAATAAAATAATATGAACATAATATATTTTGACCTCTATAGCACATAAATATGAAGGATATGTGTACTCTATTTGTCAATAACAGCACAAAAGTGTTCGGTGGAAGCAAAGTGTTAATGAACTAAGAAAATGAAGAGAGTGAAATAATAATCACAACAAAGTATTATTCGGGTTTGCAGCATTAAGAAATCTAATATGTGTAATAATAATAAATGGGGGAAGAAATATAGCTATATAGGTGTAATGTTTCCATATATCACTGGAATTAAGCTAATATAAATCAGAAGTTGATTTTGATAAGATGCACATGGTAAACCCTAGAGCAGCCATTAAAAAAAAAACTAAAAGAATATAGTGAAAAAATATCAGTAAAGAAGTTAAAATGCTACACTAGAAAATATTCACTAAGAGAAAAAGAATAGTAAAGGAAGAAAAAATTTTAAAGAGACATGAGACATATGGAATATAGAAAGCAAAATGGTAACATTAATGATATAAATACAATTACATTAAATGCAAATTAATGTAATTTTACAAACCAACCTAAAGACAGATATTGCCAGATTGGATAAAGAGCCACCGTGCCCAGCTCATATTTTTTTTATACCAATTTTTAAAATTAGTTAAAAGAAGAAAGGTGAAAAATATGCATTTAAAGAAATAGACTATATGCACATAAAGAAATAGACAATCTGAATGGATCTACATCAACGAAAGAAATTGAATCAATAATTAATAACCTTCCAAAACAGATGGCACCAAGCTCAAATGGGTTCACTGGTGAATTTCATAATTACCTGTGCTGTTTGTTTATTGTATGTGAATTCATATTACCTCTTAGGTACTTACTCTCTGCTTGAAGAACCTCCTTTAATATTTCTTGGAAGGCAGGTATACTAGCAACAAATTCTCTCACATTGTGTTTATCTGCGGAAGTTTTTATTTTGCTTTTTTTTTTGAGTGGGAGTCTCACTCTGTTGCCCAGACTGGAGTACAGTGGCACACTCCTGGCCACTGCAGCCTCAACCTGCTGAGCTCCAGTGATCCCTCCACCTCAGCCTTCCAAGTAGCTGGAACTACAGGTGTGCGCTACCACGCCCGGCTAATTTTTTTGATTTATTATAGAGATGAGGTCTCACCAAGTTGCCCAGATGGGTCTCGAACCTGCGGGCTCAGGCAATCCACTCACCTCAGCCTCCCAAAGCGAGGGATTACAGGCTGAGCCAACGAGTCCGGCTGCATTTATTTTTTAAAGATAGCTTTTCTGGAGACAGAATTCTTATCTCATCGGGTTTTTAAAAAATAATAAGTATTTTGAATATTTTATCTCTTTGTTTCCTAGCCTCTATTTTTTTTTAACTGAGAAATTAGTTGTTAATCTTATTGGGGTTATCTTGTAAGTCATGAGTCATTTTTCTCTTGCTGCTTTCAAGATTTTCTCCTTGTTTTTAACTTTCAGTATTTTTATTATGCTTGGGGATCTCTTTGCGTTTACCCCACTTGGAGTTGGTTGAGCTTCCTGGTTGTGCAGGTTATTGTTTTTCAATGAATTCAGAAATACTAAAACCAACTCTCTACCCAGAAATCTGATAACCTAGATGGAAATGGACTAATAACTAAAAAGAAACTTTGTGCCAAAACTCACACAAGAAGAAATAGACAATCTGAATAGGTCTACATCAGTTAAAGAAATTGAATCAATAATTAATAGCTTTCCAGAACAAATGGCACCAGGCTCAAATGGGTTCACTGGTGAATTTCACCAAATATTTAAGGAAGAAATTACACCAATTCCCAAAAACTGTCAGAAAATAGATGCAGAGGGAATACTTGATAACTATCCATTGAAACCAGCATTATCCTAAGACCAAAACCAGACAAAGACATTACAAGAAAAGAAAACTACAGACAAACATCTCTAAATATATTTAAGGAGTTTTCAGTCATTATTTCTTCAAATATTTTCTTTCTGCTCCTGTCTCTCCTCTCTTTCTGATACTTCCATTACTTGTACATTTGTGCACTTTATGGTGTTTTCTGAGGTGCTCTTCACTTTTCGTCATCTTTTTTTCTCTCTCTTCTTCCGCTTGCATAGTCTCTACAGATCTGTCTTCAAGTTCACACATTCTTTCTTCTGCCAGTTCAAATACACTGTTGAGCCCCTCTAGTGAAGATTTTATTTGTTATCATACTTTTCAATTCTAGAGTTTCCATTTGGTTCTTTTTTATAACTTCTTTCTCTTTATTAGCATTGTCTACTTGATGCTATATCGTCATCATATCTTCCTTTACTTCTTTAGTCGTATTTTCCTAGAACTCTGTGGACAAGCTTATAATGGATATTTTGTGTCTTTTTCTGATAAATATAATGTCTTGTCATTCTTGAAGGCAGTTTATTTTCTTGCTTTTTTTTTAGTGTATGATTATAGTTTTCTGTTTATTTACATGCTTTGCAATTTTTGTCAGAAACTAGACATTTTAAATAATACGCTTTAGTAACTCTGGGCATTGGTCTTCCCCTCCTCAGGATTTGTTAAATTGCCTGTTTGCTGATTGGCTGGATTATTTTCATGAAGCACAGTAGACCCTTGAACAATGAAAAGGTTAGGAATGTTGACCTCCTTGTGCAGTAGAATATTTACATATAGCTTTTGACTCCTCCACAAGTTAACTACAGACATCCTATTGACCAGTAGCCTTCCCAATAACATAACTAGTTGATTATCACATATTTTTATGTTAGGTGTATTATAGTACTGTATTCTTATAATAAAGTAAGCTAGAGGAAATAAAATGTTACTTTAAAAATTATAAGAAGATAAAACATATTTATCATTTATTAAATGGAAGTGGATCATCATACAGGTCTTCATCCTTGTCATCTTCACACCGAGTAAGCTGAGGAGAGGGAGGAAGAGGAGAGGCCAGTCTTGCTGTCCTGAGGTTGGCAAAGGCTGAAGAAAGTTTTCCTATACATGGACTTGCCCGGTTCAAACCCACGCTAAGGGTCAACTGCGTATTTCCCCTCTCACAGTGTAATAATCTCATTGATCCCTAAATGGTTCAGCTTTGGATATTCCCACAGTCATGCTGGGATGCCAATGGTTTTTTTAGGGCTCTCTGACACTTCCCTGACCACACACAGTTGTTAAGCTCCATTGATTGATGGCTGATTGCTCTATTGTTTTCAACAATGTCCTGGACTATAAATTGTTCCACAAGCTAATCGAATTAAGTTGTGGCTCCTTGGAAGGAATTGTTTCTGAGGTCAGTGCCTGATATTTGTTCTGACCCCAGGAAGGTTCCTCCCAGGTGACTTATTCTGGGTTCTGTCTTACAGACTAGCAGACTAGCAGGCTACAGTTAAGCTCATATCATAAATCTTCTCCCAGCTGCCCTCCATCACAACTTCCACTGTTTTTGAGAGCACCCTTGGCTTGACTTTCTCCAGTCTCTGTTGGAAATGAAGTCAGTTCCTGAGTTTCAAAAGAAGAGTGACAGGCAGCCAACAGACACGAGGGAAAATGCTCAGCCTCACAAATGAGAGAAATGCAAGTCAAAACTACAATGAGTTACTCCAGTCAGAATGGTCACCATTAATAAATCAAAAAACAACAGATGCTGGCCCGGGTGCAGAGGAAAGAGACCACATCAACACTGTTGGTGGATGCACAAGTCGGTTCAACCTCTATGGAAAGCAGTGTGACGATTCCTAAAATAACCAAAACTTGACCTTCCATGCGACCCAGCAGTCCCTCTTCTGGGAATATACCCGGAATAATATAAAGCACTTTACCAAAATGACACCTGCACACACATGTTTATTGCCACGCTATTCACAATAGCAGAAACATTAAACCAAACCTATCGTCCATCAAAAGTGGACTGGATAAAGGAAATATGGTACATATACACAACAAGGTATTATGCAGCCATAAAGAAGAACAAAATCATGGACTTCTCAGCAAATTGGATGGAGCTGGACACCATCCTACTAAGTGATCTATCATAGAAACAAAGAACTGAATACCACATGTTCTCACTCTTAAGTGGGCCCTGAACATTAATCGTATTATCACAAGAGAGAGACTGGCAATGGCTGGGCACTGCTAGGGGAGGGAAGGAGGGAAGGAGGGAGGGGTGGGAAGGGGACACGTAACCACAAAAAGGGTACCTGGTCCTATACCAGGGGGAATGAGGGCCAGTTGGAGACCCAAACTTCACCTGCATGCAGCCTACTTGTGTAGTTAACCATTACTCGTACCCCATATCTCTATAATAAAATAAAATTTAATTTAAAAAATGAAACTGGGCTCGGTGGCTCAGCCTGTAATCCCGCGCCTTTGGGAGGCTGAGGTGAGT